>NW_011486910.1:653577-707577 GCF_000754665.1 Bison bison bison | reverse complement strand
TGATTCTGGTGTTGACCATCTGGTGATGTCCATGTATAGAGTCTTCTCTTGTGTTGTTGGAAGAGGGTGTTTGCTATGACCAGTGCGGTCTCTTGGTAAAACTCTATTAACCTTTGCCCTGCTTCATTCGGTACTCCAAGGCCAAATTTGCCTGTTACTCCAGGTATTTCTTGACTTCCTACTTTTGCATTCCAGTCCCCTATAATGAAAACGACATCTTTTTTGGGTGTTAGTTCTAGAAGTTCCTGTAGGCCTTCATAAAACCGTTCAACTTCATCTTCTTCAGCATTACTGGTTGGGGCATAGTCTTGGATTACTGTGATATTGAGTGGTTTGCCTTGGAAATGAACAGAGATCATTCTGTCATTTTTAAGATTGCATCCAAGTAGTATATTTAGGACTCTTGTTGACTATGATGGCTACTCCACTTCTTCTAAGGGATTCCTGCCCACAGTAGTAGATGTAATGTTTGTCTGAGTTAAATTCACCCATTTCAGTCCATTTTAGTTTGCTGATTCCTAAAATGTTTACATTCACTCTTGCCATCTCCTGTTTGACAACTTCCAATTTGCCTTGATTCATGGACATAACAGTCCAGGTTCCTATGCAGTATTGCTCTTTACAGCATCAGACTTTACTTCTATCACCAGCCATATCCACAACTGGGTGTTGTTTTTGCTTTGACTCCATCTCTTCATTCTTTCTGGAGTTATTTCTCTACTTTTCTCCAGAAGCATATTGGGCACATACTTACCTGGGGAGTTCATCTTTCGCTGTCCTATCTTTTTGCCTCTTCATAGTGTTTATAGGGTTCTCAAGGCAAGGATACTGAAGTGGTTTGCTATTCTCTTCTCCAGTGGACCACGGTTTGTCAGAACTCTCCACCATGACCTGTCTGTCTTGGGTGGCCCTACACAGCATGGCTCGTAGTTTCATTGAGTTAGCAAGGCTGTGTTCCATGCGATCAGATTGGTTAGTTTTCTGATTGTGGTTTTCAGTCTATCTGAAACTCTGAATTTCTCAACAACTGGTTACAGGCAGAGTACAAAATAGAGGCATCCTGCATTAACCATTTTCCAAGAACATTTCATTACATGGGAAAGCAAAAAGTAGCAAAAGTCATGCTCACAATTAACTTCAGAGGGTAATCCCACTGATGATATCCAGGAGAATCTTTACTGAGATAGTGAGGAACTATGTAAGATGTTAACGAGGGTTTTTCTGGATTTGGGGATTAAAATATGTTTTAATATTTTTATACTTTTCACACTTTTTTCATTTTTGCCATGAACATATATTAATTAGGGAGAAAGTGAGCTATTAAAACACTCACAAGAGAGATGATGATAGAGTCTTTTGTGGGGTGTTGTTGCCCAAGTTGGGCAAGAAGGCATCGTGAAGAGGAGGGGCTGGGGGAAGCCTAGAGCAGGCAAACACAGGTGGGATGAGATGAGGTTGGCCCTGCATGGGGAACCCTGGCAGGAAGATTCCCGGTCATGATGGGGGAATACTTGACATAGGGAAAAGATGCCTCATACTTGAAAAACCTTGCTTTGACATTTACTTTCTTTTAACTTTCAACATTTTTTTTTGAAAATTGAGAGAGGTAAACACAGAGTTTTGCTTTTGTCCTTACCGTTTGCTAATGGATTTTTGTAAGACTTTTGGCTAGACCACATTTATAGGTCAACCTTGGCTGCTCACTTGCTTCATCCACAGCCTGCCTCTTCACCGTTGCTCGACTGTCTGAGTCCTGAAGGCACTGGAGTGTGTGATTGTGGAATGACCTCACTGGGCTTAGGTTACCCCAGGTGGTCGTGATTAAATAAGCTGAGTGCGTAAAGGCTCAGGGCCAAGCAGGCCTGCGATTTGCTCAGGTTTTGCAAGATGTGGTGGAAGATTTCAGTCCTTGCTGGCACAAACCAAATGAGGTACTCATATTTTTGTCTTTTAGGAAAACGGATGTGCCTTGGAGAACAGTTGGCCAGAGCTGAGTTGTTTATTTTCTTTACTTCACTTCTGCAAAAATTTACTTTCAGGCCTCCAGAGAATGAGAAGTTGAGCCTGAAGTTCAGAGTTAGCTTGACCCTTGCCCCAGTCAGCCACCGGCTCTGTGCTGTTCCTCGGGGCTGAAGTTGCTGGGGTCGGGGGAGTGAAGAAAAGCAGGAAGAATGAGCTTTCTCACACACCCCAAGGCAGGGCATCTGCTCAGAAGTGAGGGAACAGCATCCAGTGCCTCTAGGATATGTCACAGGAACTGGACTCAGAGGAAACTGGAACCAAACCCCAGCTTTGCCATCTCCAGTGGGGCCCTGAGCAAATGAGTTATGTTGTGAGTGATTTCGTTTTCATCCAGAAGATTTAAAGTGGACAATGATTCCATCTCTAAAGGAAAATCTACTATATAGATCAGAGGAAATAATGGACTTTAAATGGCTTGGAAACCATAAAGCACATCATAAAAGTCATAGCTGTGATCTGCCTCCTCCCTACTTCCTTCCTTAGCTTGGTTTTGCTTCTGGTCTGTTGAAATGGCCTGGGTCAAAGAGGTGCCAAATAGTGGATAAGAGTTAGAAGTTGGGTCTGGGACAGCTATGGAGGTCAGCCAGAAAGGCACTTATACTTGGGAGCCCTGGGCAAACTTATCCTGTTTCTCCCTCAGACTGACCCCTGGGAAATAGCAGGGCAGGTGGATTCCTGATTTATAGACAGGTTCCTATGGAGAAGGAGTTCCTCTGATTTATCTAAGGAAACACTACCTTAGCCTTGGACACCAGAGCCAATAAGAATGTCACCACAATAACCAAGTATGGAACTCAGGTTCAGTTTAGTTCAGTTCAGTCGTTCAGTCGTGTCCAACTCTTTGCGACCCCATGAATCGCAGCACGCCAGGCCTCCCTGTCCATCACCAGCTCCCAGAGTTTACCCAAACTCATGTCCATCGAGTCGGTGATGCCATCCAGCCATCTCATCCTCTGTCGTCCCCTTCTCCTCTTACCCCCAATCCCTCCCAGCATCAGAGTCTTTTCCAAGGAGTCAACTCTTCGCATGAGGTGGCCAAAGTACTGGAGTTTCAGCTTCAGCATCATTCCTTCCAAAGAAATCCCAGGGCTGATCTCCTTCAGATTGGACTGGTTGGATCTCCTTGCAGTCCAAGGGACTCTCAAGAGTCTTCTCCAACACCACAGTTCAAAAGCATCAATTCTTCGGTGCTCAGCTTTCTTCACAGGTTAGGAGGGAACAAATGTGGAAATAGTTTCTGTCATTACTGTGCCTCCTTACCTTAAATCCTCTCATGCATTTACTCCCAGCCCCATGATTGGTGTTAACAACTTGATGGTTGTGATCTTTTAGTATATATTGCTTGTCAGCTTTTGATTGACAAGTATTCCCAGGCTAAACACAACTGATGAGCTCTGGTGAAGTATAGTATAGAAGGAAACAGAAATGCCAGAATCCTGTTAGCCCTCCTGTGTGTGGTCACTGAGGGGCAAAAATGGTATCAATGGAAAGGCCAGGTGCCACTGAGAGTCCCTGGAATTTGGATGCCAACCCCATGCAGACAAATATCAACACACCTATAAAATGGACTCATCCATAAAGAAAAGTTATTTTTCTCAAGTGTTAGAATTTAAGAAATTTAAATATCTCAGAACAAAAAGGCACTTGAGGACATGGGCCTTTTCATCCCTGTTGCTTGGGATTTAGAGAAAAGCTAAATCATGGCACCATTAGAAAGGGAATCAGAAGTAGGAAGAGGAGGCAAGAGAGAAGGAGTGAGAGTGTCTGGCTGGAGCTAGCCTGAGCCTGTCAGAGTCAAGAGTAAGTCTGGGAGAAATAGTTGTGTGTCCTGAAGGGCAGGGAGATGGTATGTACTAGAGTAAAAAGTTAGAACCCCAGCTGCCCACCAGAGTGCACTTTCTTTGTAACCTCTTGAAAAGTTGCATCTCTAGAAAACACCCTAAATGATATTTCTGAAATGAAACCAATCAAACCAGACCTTGAACTTCCCGAGCATCTGAGACCTTGTCATCCGCTCTGGGTTTCTGCAGTCAGATCATTGTCATAGGAGACTGCAAACTGGCCAAAATACTTTCCCTTATCTACTCAGTCTCCTCAACTGTTAAATGAACTCTACTGAATCATCTCCAAGGTCCATTCATGCTCTGCTGTTCATTTTCCATGATTTACTAGAATCATGTTTACTAGAGTCGGTAGGGCAGGCATTTACCTACTCCCTGTGGAATCAATGGAAAACTCCTGGACACTCATCCTGCCCTAATAGATGCAGTGGGACCCAGACCCAAGTAGCATGTGATCACAATTAACCAGAAAGCTACAGGACACAGGGCTGGGAGTAGCTGAATTTCTGAGCTTGCAAAATGTCTCCTTTTTTCCTCAAAGCTCATATTTCAGAGACCCTTAAGTATGAATTCTCTACTGTAAAAGCATTAACAAGGATTTTGTTTTCTGTCCTTTTGTAACTCTCTTATTCCTCATCTATTTTGGAAGCTCCATGTCATCTTTCCCTCTTCCTTTGTGTCTGTATCTGACACATAGCATGCCAGCATATGACATGTTCTGTGACATCGTGGATGAGATGCAGATTTTACTGGAAAGCACCCAGGCTGTGAATATTCCCTTCACCCTCGTCCTCCCTTAGAGACACTGACATGCACAGGCTGCAGTGTTATATAAAGTTAGGTTGGAGGCTGGCCCTTTACAAGTAGATGAGGAGCAGGGCACTCAGGATACCCTGAGTTGTATAGAAACATATTCAGGTCAGGCATGACTGCAGGACATGCACCAAGCAGGGGCTCTAGCAGAGGAGCCACTTCCCACTCCCCTGTGTGTTTACAGACAGGAGGCAGGAGCTGGCAGATGCCTAAGAAACAAGGACAGTGTCCTAGGTGAGTTTCTATGTGTGACCTGAGAACCCCAGAGCCTACCTCCATGTCAAGCTCTTCTCCCTGTGATCTAACTCAAACTTGCTTATTGCTAAGCTACCAAGAAGGAAGGAGGTGGGCACTGAGGATGAGTGCCCAGGGACATTGGTCCATGTCATTCATCCCAAATTCCAATGTATTTTCTCTTCTTAGCAAGATGACACTACTATGTTGCAAATTCCCACCCCCTCCTTCTTGTAAGGGATTCAAGTCAATGCCTCCAGGAAGCCACCTATTGTTCATATTTAACATATTTTGTTTAATATATTAAATATTCATATATAATCAATTAGATTTCAATTATATAGTATATAACATTTTATTGTGAATAAATATAAATGTAATATATATATTAAATCAAGTAACAGTTTACTTTGCATATAATACCTTAAAGTACAGCTGTAGCCTTAAAAAAGTACAACTTGCCAATAATGAACTAGGAAGAAATAGAAATTATGAACATGCCAGTCACAAGCACTAAAATTGAAACTGTGATCTAATAACAAACAAAAACCCAGGGCCGGATGGCTTCACAGGCAAATTCTATCAAACGTTTAGAAAAGAGCTGACATATATCCTCCTCAAATTCTTCCAAAAACATTGCAGAGGGAGAAACACTCCCAAACTCATTCTATTAATATGAGGCCACCATCACCCTGATACCAAAACAAGACAAGGATACCACCAAAAAAGAAAATTACAGGTCAATATCACTGATAAACATAGTTGTAAAATATCCTCAATAAAATACTAGTGAACAGAATCCAACAGCACATTAAAAGGATCATATACCATAATCAAGAGGGGTTTATCCCAGAGATGCAAGGATTCTTCAATCAATGTGATACACCATATTAAAAATCTGAAACATAAAAACCATATAATTTCAACAGATGCAGAAAAAACTTTTGACAAAATTCAACATCCATTTATGATAAAAACTCTCCAGATAGAAACTCTCCAGGGCCTAGAAGCAACCTTCCTCAACATAATAAAGGCCATATATGACGAACAAACCCACAGCAAACATTATTCTCAGAAAAAAAAAAAAAAAACTGAAAGCATTTCCTGTTAGATCAGAAATAAGACAATGGTGCCCACTCTCGTCACTATTATTTAATATAGTTTTGGAAGTCCTAGCAATGGGAAGCAGGGGGGAAAAAGATATAAAAGGAATCCAGATAGAAAAAGAAGTAAAACTCTAACTGGTGGCAGGTGACATGACACTATACACAGAAAATCCTAAAGATACCATCAAAAAATTACTAGAATTAATCAATGAATTTAGTAACATGACAGTATATAAAATTAAACACAGAAATCCCTTGCAAACCTATAGACCAACAATGAAAATGCAGAATGAAATTGAGGAAACAATCCCAATCACCACTGCAACAAAAAGAATAAAATACCTAAGAATAAACCTAAGGAGACAAAAGACATGTTTGCAGAAAATTATAAGACACTGATGAAAGAAAGAAACGATGACATAAACAGATGGAGATATATATATAGCATCTTCTTGAATCTGAAGAATCAATATTATGAAAACAACTATACTACCCAAAGCGGTCTACAGATTCAAAGCAATCATTTTTCACAAAACTAGAATAAAATTTTACCATTTGTGTAGAAACACAAAAGACTAGAAATACCCAAAGCAATCTTAAGAAAGAAAAATTGAGCTGGAGGAATCAGGCTCCCTGACTTCAGATTATACTACAAAGCTCAGTCAGCATGATAGAATGGCACAAAAGCAGAAATATAGATCAATGAAACAAGATAGAAAGCTCCAAGATAAACCCACTATGGGCACCTTAACTTTGACAAAGGAGGCAAGAATACACAATGGAGAAAAGACAGACTCTTCACTAAGCGGTGCTGGGAAGACTGGACAGCTACATATAAAAGAATGAAACTAGGACATTTCCTAACACCATACACAAAAATAAACTCAAACTGAATTAAAGACCTAAATGGAAGGCCAGAAACTATAAATTTTTTAGAGGAAAAGCTAGATAGAACACTCTTTGACATAAAGAGCAGCAAGATCCTTTTTGACCCATCTCATAGACTGATGAAAATAGAAATGGAATCTAATTGTACTTAAAAGCTTTTGCACAACAAATGAAATTGTAAGCAAGATGAAAAGACAACCCTCAGACTGGGAGAAAATAATTGTAAATGAAGCAAGTGACAAAGGATTAATCTCCAAAATATACAATCAACTCATGCAACACAATGTCAGAAAAACAAGCAACCCAATTTTTAAAAAATGGGCAAAATACTTAAACAGACATTTATCCAAAGAAGACATACAGATGGCAAATTAACACATGAAATAAATGCTCAACATTGCTCATTATTAGAAAAACACAAATCAAAAGTAAAATGAGGTGTCACCTAACACTGGTCAGAAAGGCCATCATCAAAAAATCTACAAAAAATAAATGCTGGACAGGACGTGGACAAAAGTGAACCCTCTTGCACTGTTGGTAGGAATGTAAATTAATGCAACCACTAGGAGAACAATATGGACATTTCTTACAAAACTAGGAATAAAATTACCATATGACTTAAAACTCAATATTCAAAAAACTAAGATCATGGCATCTGGTCCCATCACATCATGACAAAAAGATGGGGAGAAATGGAAAGAGTGACATTTATTTTCTTAGGCTCAAAAATCACTGTGGACATTGACTATAGCCATGAAATTAAAGATGCTTGCTCTTCAAAAGAAAAACTATGACAAACCCTGACAGCATATTAAAAAGCAGAGACCATATTTTACCAACAAAGTCCATATATTCAAAGCTATCAAAGCTATGGTTTTTCCAGTAGTCATGTATGGATGTGAGATTTGCACCATAATAATGCTGAATACTGAAGAATTGATGCTTTTGAACTATGGTGTTGCAGACTGTCGAGAGTCCCTTGGACTGCAAAGAGATCAAATAAGTCAATCCTAAAGGAAATCAACCCAGAATATTCACTGGAAGGACTGATGCTGAAGCAGAAGATCCAATACTTTGGCCAACAGAAGTGAAGAGTTGACTCTATGGAAAAGACCCTGATGCTGGGAAAGATTGAGGATGGGAGGAGAAGAGGAGAACAGAAGATGAGAAGTTTGGATGGCATCACTGACTCTATGAACATGAGTTTGAGCAAACTCTGGGTGATAGTGAAGGACAATGAAGTATGGTGTGCTGCAGTCCATGGAGTCAGAAAGAGTCAGACATGATTTAGTGACTGAACAGAAACAATGACCCATCAGTCGCACTCGGAGGCATATATCCTGAAAAAACATAATTCAAAAACACATATGTATCCTAGTGTTCACTGAAGCACTACTTACAATAGCCAGGATGAGGAAACGATCTAGATGTTCATCAACAAATGAATGGTAAAGAAGTTGGGGTACATATATACAATGGAATATTACTCAGCCATAAAAAGCAATAAATTTGATTCAGCTGAAATGAGGTGGATGAACCTAAAGCCTGCCATACAGACTGCAGTAAGTCAGAGAAAAACAAATATCCTATATTCATGCATATATATGGAATCTATAAAAGCAACACTGATAAACCTATTTGCAGAGCACAGATAAACATGCAGATGTAGAGAATGGACCTGTGGACACAGCTGAGGAAGGGAAGTATGGGACAAATTGAGAGAGTGGTATTGAAATGAATACCCTACCATGTATAAAATAAATAGCTAGTGGGAAGCTGCTGTATAACACCGGGAGCACAGCCAGGGCTCTGTGACAACCCAGAAGGGGAGGCGGGGAACTCAAGAGGGAAGCGATATGTGATTCATCAAAAAAGCAAGAGAGTTCCAGAAAAACATATACTTCTGCTTTTTTGACTATGTCAAAGCCCCGTTGTGTGAATCACAACAATCTGTGAAAAATTCTTCGAGAGATGGGACTACCAGACCACCTCACCTGCCTCCTAAGAAATCTGTATGCAGGTCAAGAAGCAAAAGTTAGAACTGGACATGGAACAATGAACTGTTTCCAAATTGGGAAAGGAGTATGTCAAGACTATATATGTTCACCCTGCTTATTTAACTTATATGCAGAGTACATCATGTGAAATGCCAGGTTAGATGAAGCACAAGCTAGAATCAAGATTGCCAGGAGAAATATCAATAACCTCAGATATGCAGATGACACCAGCCTTATGGCAGAAAGTGAAGAGGAACTGAGGAGCCTCTCAATGAAGGTGAAAGAGGAGAGTGAAAAAGTTGACTTAAAACTCAACTTTCAAAAAAATAAGATCATGGTATCCGGTTCCATTACTCCAAGGCAGATAGATGGGGAAACAATGGAAACAGCGAGAGACTTTATTTTCTTGGGATTCAAAATTACTGCAGATGGTGACTCAGATGGTGACTGCAGCCATGAAAGGAAAAGACACTTGCTCCCTGGAAGAAAATCTATGACCAACCTAGACAGCATATTAAAAAGCAGAGACATTACTTTATCAACAAAGGTCTGTCTAGTCAAAGCTATGGTTTTTCCAGTAGACCATGTATGGACATGTCTACTGTAGACATGTAGACATGTGAGAGCAGGACTATAAGAAAGCTGAGTGCCAAAAAATTGATGCTTTTGAACTGTGGTGTTGGAGAAAACTCTTGAGAGTCCCTTGGACTGCAAGATCAAGCCAGTCAATCCTAAAGGAAATCAGTCCTGAATATTCACTGGAAGGACTGATGCTGATGCTGAAGCTCCAATACTTTGGCCACCTTATGTGAAGAACTGACTCATTTGAAAAGATCCTGATGCTGGGAAAGATTGAAGGCAGGAGGAGAATGGAATGACAGAGGATGAGACGGTTGGATGGCATCACCGACTCGATGGACATGAGTTTGAGGGAGTTCCAGGAGTTGGTGATGGACAGGGAAGCCTAGCGTGCTGCAGTCCATGGGGTCGCAAAGAGTCAGACATGACTGAGTGACAACTGAACCATGCTGATGGCTGATTCATGTTGTTGTCTGACAGAAACCAACACAACATTGTAAAGCAATTATGCTCTAATTAAAAATAAAATTTTTAAAAGTCTAATTGTAAGCTTTATGATTTCTCAGATAAAGCCTCTAGTTATTTCTACTTTTTTTCTAGGCCATTTGATTTCTTCCTCAATGGGTTCACAGGGCAATTACTGTCCTTCCTATAGACTACAGGAAGAGGAAGTTCCTAACAATAGTTACCTGAACAGTTACTCTCTGAAAGAAATACAGCATGCACTTCCTCTAATTTTCAAAAGTGCACGTGCAGATAAGTAGGATTTTTTAAATCTTCAGTTCAGTTCAGTCAGTTCAATCGCTCAGTCGTGTCCGACTCTGCGACCCCATGAATTGCAGCACGTCAGGCCTCCCTGTCCATCACAAACTCCCGGAGTTCACTCAGACTCAAGTCCATCGAGTCAGTGATGCCATCCAGCCATCTCATCCTCTGGCATCCCCTTCTCCTCCTGCCCTCAATCCCTCCCAGCATCAGAGTCTTTTCCAATGAGTCAGCTCTTCACATGAGGTGGCCAAACTACTGGAGTTTCAGCTTCAGCATCATTCCCTCCAAAGAAATCCCAGGGCTGATCTCCTTCAGAATGGACTGGTTGGATCTCCTTGCAGTCCAAGGTTTTTAAATTTTAAATCTTAATGAAGTCTAAATTACTTTTTCTGTTTCATAGCTCATGCCTTTGGTATTTATCAGAAATCATTGACAAGAGCTGAAGGTCATCTTGGCATTTTCCTATGTTATCTTCTTGAAGTTTTAGCTTTGAATTTTACATGTAGGTCTGTGATCCATTTTGAGTCAACTTCTGTGAGAAGTGTAAGATCTGTGTCCAGATTCCTCTTTGCATAGAGATGTCCAGTGTTCCAGCACCACTTGTATGAATATTACACTTTTTCCATTGAACTGCATTTGCTCCTTTGTCAAAGGACTATATTTTTCTATTACTGGGATCTTTATTCTTTTCTAATGACCTATATGGAGAAGGAAATGGCAACCCACTCCAGTATTCTTGCCTGAAGAATTCCATGCACAGAGGAGCCTGGTGGCTATAGTTCATGGGGTCTCAAAGAGTCGAACATGACTGAGTGACTAAACAACAATGACCCATATGTCTTCTTCCACCAATACCACATGCCCTGATACATGCAGCTTAATAGTAAATCTAGAAGTCAATCGTATCAGTCCCCCAAAATTGTTCTTCTCCTTCAATTTTGTGTTTACTATTCTAGGTTTTTGCCTTTCTATATAAACTTTAGAATCAGATTGTCAATTTTGTTTTACAGATTTACAGAGAAAAATATGAGTGAGAAGTAGGAGTTCCCATATACCCATTCTTTATTCCTCACACATTTTTCTCCTATTATTAATATTTTGCATTGGAAGTAAGTAATTGGAAGTAAGTAATATTTTGCATTGGAAGTTTAATTTCAAACTACAATTGTTCATTGCTGGTACTTAAGAAAGAAATTAACTTTTCTGTGTTAATCCCTTTTTTAATGAATGCTTTTGTAGTATAATCTGAGACTCTATCCTACTATCATTGATATAGATAACCTTGCTATCATTGCTTACTAGTTCCAGGAGACATTTTGTTAATTCTTTGTGATTGTCTACATAGACATTTTGTTTTTTTATTTGTAATCTAAATACAGCTTTTGTTTCTTTGTCTTTGTCATAGTGTATTAGCTAGGACTACAGGTACAATGTTGAATAAGATGGTCAAAGAGGCCACGTATACCCTTTTACTGATCTTATAGAGAAAGCATCTGGTTTCTCAACCTTGACTATGGTGTTAGCCATGAGTTTTTTGTAGATATTATTTTTCAACTTGAGGACATTTCCTTCTATTCTTCATTAGCTAAGAATTTTTATTGTGAATGGATGTTGGAATTTGTCAAATACTTTTTCTGCATTTATTGATTTGTTGTTCAGTCACTAAGTCAAGTCTGACTCTTTGTGACCCATTAACTGTAGCTTGCTAGGCTTCCCTGTGCTTCACTACCTCCCTGAGTTTGCTCAAACTCATGTCCGTTGAATCAGTGATGCCATCCAACCATCTCATCTTCTGCTGCCCCCTTCTCCTTTTGCCTTTAATCTTTCCCATCATCAGGACTTTTCAGTGAGTCAGCTCTTTGCATCAGGTAGCCAAAGTATTGGGCTTCTGCTTCAGCATCAGTCCTTCCAATGAATATTCAGGATTGCTTTCCTTTAGGATTGACAGTATGATCTCCTTGCTCTTCAAGGGACTCTCAAGAGTCTTTTCCAGCACCACAGTTCAAAAGCATCAATTCTTTGGCACTCTGCCTTCTTTATGGTTCAACTCTCAAATCCATGCATGGCTATAGGAAAATCCATAGCTCTGACTATTCACACCTTTGTCAGCAAAGTGATGTCTCTGCTTTTTCATACACTGTCTAGGTTTGTCAAAGCTGTTCTTCCAAGGAGTATCTTTTAATTTCCTGGCTTCAGTCACCATCCCTCAGTGATATGGAGCCCAAGAAAATAAAATACGTCACAATTTTTCTCCATCTATTTGCCATGAAGTAATGGGACCAGATGCCATGATCATAATTTTGAATGTTCAGTTTTAAGCCAGCTTTTTCACTCTCTTTCACCTTCATCAAGAGACTCTTTAGTTCCTCTTAGTTTTCTGCCATTATAGTAGTGTCATCTAACGATAGAATCTATTGATAGAATCATATATTTTTCTTTAGCCTGTTGATGTGATGGAGATACAATAATTGAATTTCAAATATGGAGTCCACTTTGCATGTCTAGCAGAAAATCCCTCTTGATCATGGTGTATACTGTTTCGTATACATCTCTGGATCTGATTTACCAACACCAGTTTAAAGATTTTTGCAACTATGTTCACAAGAAATACTGATTTTCCTTCTCCTGATGTCTTTGATTGTTTTTTTTTTTTTTTTTTTTTTAGTGTAATGCTAGTCTCAAGGACTGAATTATAAAGTATTTTCTATGCTTTGATTTTATAGAATAGATTGTAGCAACTTACTGTAATTTGCTTCTTAAAGTTTAGTACAATATATCTTTGCAAGTTTCTGGATCTGTGTTTTCACTTTTGTACATTTATTAATGACTTATTTTTTTCTTTAATAGATACAAGCCTATTGAGATCTCTTGTTCTCCTTATGTGAGTTTTTGCAGATTGTGTCATTCAGTGAGTTGGCCCACTTCATCTGTGTTTTCAAATTTGTGGGCATAGAGCTATTCATAACATTTCTTTCTTATAATGTCCATGAGATGAATAGTGATGGCACTTGTTCATTTATGATAATAATTAACACCCTATTTTCTTAGATAAGTTGGCTAGACATTTGCCAATTTAAAAAAAATTTTTTTAACTTTTGCTTTTGTTCATTTTTCTATTGTTTTCCTATTTTCAGTTTGATTTAATGCTGCACTGATTTTTATTATTTATCTTCTTGTCCTTCCTTTGGATTTAATTTTCTGCTCTTTTTCTAGAATCTACAAGGTCAGATTTTTTATTTTAGTCTTCTCTTCTTTCTAATATATGCATTCAATGGTATAAATTTTCCTCAAACCACTGTTTTCACTGTATCCACACATATTGATAAGCTTTATTTTCATTTGTTCAAAGATATTTTTTATTTTTTGGAGATTTCTTCTTTGAGCCATGTTTATTTCTGTGTGTTATTCAATAGTCAGGTAGTTTGAAGTTTTCTACCTCCTATTCCTTTATTGATTTCTAGTTAACTCTGTTTTGTTATGAAAGCAAAATTTGTGTGATTTCTATATTTATATTTAATAAAGTATGTTGGATATTAGAATGTGGCCTATTTGTTGAATGTTGTACATGAGCTTGAGAAGAATATGCATGCTGCTCTTGCTGGATGATAAGTTCTATGCATATAAGCTGGATCCAGGTAATTGATAATGCTGCATGGTTCAACTTTGCTTTTATTTGTTTTCTGCCTCTTGTTCTGTCCATTGGTAGTAGAGGGATATTCAAGTCTCTAATTATAATGGTAAAGTCATCTAATTTTCCCTGCAGTTCCGTCAGTTTGCCTGCACATATTTTGAAGCTCCATTATTAGGTGTAAACACATTATAGAACTGCTATGTCTTCTTGGAGAATTGACCCTTTATCATTATGTAATGCCCTTTTACAGTTAATTAATATTTTCTTTGCTCTGATATCAGCAATAAACAGTTACTCCAGTTTTCTTTTGATTGGTGTTAGCATGGTATATCGGAGAAAGCGATGGCACCCCACTCCAGTACTCTTGCCTGGAAAATCCAACGGACGGAGGAGCCTGGTTGGCTGCGGCCCATGGGGTTGCGAAGAGTCAGACACGACTGAGCGACTTCCCTTTCACTTTTCACTTTCATGCATTGGAGAAGGAAATGGCAACCCACTCCAGTGTTCTTGCCTGGAGAATCCCAGGGATGGGGAAGCCTGGTTGGCTGTCGTCTAGGGGGTCACACAGAGTCGGACACGACTGAAGCAACTTAGCAGCAGCAGCAGCATGGTATATCTTCCTCCAACCCTTTAATTTCAATCTATTTGTGTCTCCATATTTAAAGTCAGTTTGTCCTAGATAATGTATAGTTAGGTTTGTGTGTGTGTGTGTAATCAAAAACAAATAACAAGAGATCTACCTGGTTTATAAAATGTTAAGTGTACAGTAAACCACCAGTTCTTGGGTCCCATGGTGTAATGATTAGTGCTCTGGACTCTGAATCCAGCAATCCGGCTTCCCTGGTGGCTCAGATGGTAAACAATCTGCCTACAATGCAGGAGACACAAGTTCAATCCCTGGGTCAGGAAGATGCCCTCGAGAAGGAAATGGCAGCCCACTCCAGTGTCTTGCCTGGAGAATTCCATGGACAGAGGAGACCGATGGGCTAAAGTCCATAGAGTCGCAAAGAGCTGGACATGACTCTGGACATGCGGGATTAACACTTTCACTTTCAAGTGTATAGTACAGTAGTGTTAACTCTAAGCACTGTGTTTCACACATGAACTCTAGAAATTTTCCATCTCACATGGCTGGAACTCTCTTCCCATGGAACAGAAAATTTTCATTTTCTCCTTCCTCCAGTCCCAGGAAACCACTAGTGTGGGCAAATTGGGAGACTTGTGCACCATTGGTAAGAATGTAAAATGGTGCAGCCACTATAGAAAACAATATGCTGCTGCTAAGTCGCTTCAGTCGTGTCCGACTCTGTGCGACCCCAGAGATGGCAGCCCACCAGGCTTCGCCGTCCCCAGGATTCTCCAGGCAAGAACACTGGAGTGGGTTGCCATTTCCTTCTCCAACGCCTGAAAGTGAAAAGTGAAAGTGAAGTCACTCAGTCGGGTCTGACTCTTTGCAACCCTGGACTACAGCCCACCAGGCTCCTCCATCCATGGGATTTTCCAGGCAAGAGTACTGGAGTGGGTTGCCATTGCCTTCTCCACAGAAAACAGTATAGAGATTCTTTAAAATTAAAAATAGATCTCCCCTATGATCCACTAGTGTGATTACTGGACATTTATCCACAGGAATGGAAATCAGAATCTTGAAGAGATATTTTCATTTCACAGCACCATTATTCATAATAACCAAGAGGTGGATATAAGCTAAATGTCCTTTAATGAATGAATGGATAATGAAAATGTGGGCTATACATACAATGAAATATTCTTCTGCCAATAAGAAGAAAGAAATCTTTTCAAATTCTAGAAACAGATGAACCTTGAGAACTTTATGCTAAGTGAAATAAGCCAGCCACAGAAGGAAAAATATTACATGATTTCACTCCTCTCAGTTACCTTATAGACAGCTCATAGACAAAAATGTGAGGTGTCCAAGGTTGTTTTGACTATTCAGAGTCTTTGTGCTTGGGTCGGGAAGGTCCCCTGGAGAAGGAAATGGCAACCAACTCCAGTATTCATGCCTGGAAAATCCCATGGACCGAGGAGCCTGGTGGGCTACAGTCCATGGGATCACAAAAAGTCGGACACGACTGAGCGACTTCATTTCATTTCATTTTCTATTTCTGTAAAAAATGCCTTTAGGATTTTGATAAGAATTGTATTGACTAACATGAGCAATTTAATAATATTAAGTCTTTCAGTTTTGAACATGAGATATCTTTCCATATCTTCAGCTTCTTCAATTTTGCTGAGCAATATTTTATATTTTCAATGTATGAGTCCTTTGCCTTCTTGCTTAAGTTATTGCTAAGTATCTTGTTCTTTCTGATGCCGAGCTAATACTATCTCTGTGTGCAGATGACATTGTTTTAATGTGTGTGTGTGTGTGTGTAACTGTGCTCACTCATGTCTGACTCTTTGTGACCCCACGGACTGTAGCTGACTGTGCTCCTCTGTCCATGGACTTTTTCATGCAAGAATACAGGAATGGGTTGCCATTTCCTTCTCCAGGGGATCTTCCAGACCCAGTGATCGACCTGGGTCTCTTTGTGTCTCCTACATTGGCAGTCAATTCTTGACCACTGCACCAAATGGGAAACCCATATTAATATCTAGAAAACCCTAAAGATTACACATACGCATAAACTGTTGGAAATAATAAATGAATTCAGCAAAGTCTCAGGATTCAACACCTACAAAAATAAATTGTGTTTCCATATTTTGATAATGAAGCATCTGCAAGGAGTCTTGGTCTTTATTTTAATGAACTCATAAACATTCTTTTAATTAATGTGTTCAGAATATTAATATTTAATGTGGTTATTGATTCAGATTATCTACCATAGTCATTACTGTTTTCTATTCATTGCATTTAAGTTTTGTTTCTTTTTTGTCTTTCACTCTTTTCCCTTTCTTCTTTGGTTTTAACTAAGCATTTTGTATAACTCCATTTTCTCTTCTGTCTTAGCACGTTGATTATATTTCTTTTCTAAAACTTCAGTTGTTGACTTATAGTTCACAGTATGCATTTCCAACTAATTCAAATCTAGCTTCAAATAGTACTACACTGCTTAATTCGAAGTTCAAGGACCTTAATGGAATGTTCCTAATCCCTTCCTTCTGCTCAGCCAACATTGCATCTTTCATGTCACTTATCTATATGATAAAAATCACCAAATTTCTCAACGTTAAGGCTGTGAATATTCTTTAGACAGAAATAAAAAAAAACCTCCCAGCCTGGCCTTTTCTGACATCCAGGCAGGTTCTCCAGGGAATCCCATGCTTGACATCTAGTGGGTAGCAGACAGGCTGGGCTCCAGCCCAAAGAACAGACTCAGGTGGGAGAAAGTTGGAGAGAGGGGAGGAGGAGACAGGACCTGAGGAAAGGCAAGGAGGGGTAAGGTGGACCCGGTGCCACAGGGAGCCAGGGGTGGGGCTTAGGTGAGCGCTGGGGGAAGGGAAGAGCAGTGGTGGGAGGAGGGAAGGGCGGGGTGAGACAGTAGGATGGGGCGGGGCCTGGGAACCCGGCTGAGAGCTCGGAGGCACCGACCCTCACAGAAGAGAAACCAGACGTCGCAGTGATGCTGGAGGCCCTGAGCTCTCTGGCGACGGCCCTCTGGGCCGCGCTCCGTCCTGACACCGTCCTGCTGGTGACACTCGCCTTTCTCCTCTTTGTTGATTTCCTCAAAAGGCGGCATCCAAAGAACTACCCGCCGGGGCCCCCCGGCCTGCCCTTCGTAGGCAATTTGTTCCAGCTGGACCCTGAGAAGGCGCCCCTGGTCCTTCATCAGGTAGGAGCAGGCGAAAGTGTCAGGGCCACGTCTTCACCCTGACCTGCAGGACAAGGGCCATTCTGGGTACTGAGGACAGGAGACTGAGGGGGCTCTGAGGTTAAATCGGAAACACGGGTACACCCGACGTTGAACTTCTCTTTCCTTACCATCAACTGGAATGATTCCAGCTGTACTTTCTAGGGGTGAACTGCTGTTAACTGTTTACTATTTAAGAATCCCGCCTCCATGCGCTTTGGGGGAGGGAGGGGCTGCAGGTTTAATGTACAAAGCAAAACTTGCTTCTCAGTGCATCTAGCTGATGCAAAGAAGTGTAAATATTGAACTGTAGCACTCATCTGAAGTCTCATATCCTTCCAGGAGCTTGGTTATCTGCATAATTTCTCTCCTGTTAAGGATATTTGGATAGAGTATGGTTCAGAACCCCCTCTGCATTCTCAGTAAATGTTTTTGACTGACTAGGTGACCCTGTGTTTTCTCTTCAGTTTCTTTTATTACACCCTTGAGGGTGACAGATATAATACATTTGTAAGTCATTTAGTTGTGTCTTGTTGCGTATTACTGGGACCTTCAATTTATAGTATGATAATTTTGTCTTTTTAATAATTTTATCCTTGGTAGGGGGAGGAGGGATGCTATATTTCCCCTTTTGGAGGTTCCCTTTTCTAACTGTAAAATGAGGATGTGTGTGCGTGTGCCTAGTAGCTCAGTCCTGCCTCTCTCTTTGTGACCCCATGAATGGTAGCCTGCAAGGGTCCTCTATCCATAGGATTTTTTCAAGCAAGAAAAGTGGAGTGGGTTGCCATTTCCTTCTCCAGGGGATCTCTCAGACCCAGGAATCGAGTCCGAGACTCCTGTGTCTCCTGCACTACAGGTGGATTCTTTACCTGCTGAGCAATCACCACCTAAATCCTCACCATTTTTCAACCACATTGCTTCCATCCCCACAAGGACAGAGCCCCTCACTTTCAGGATCCTCCATAAACAGTCCACTCTCACTAAAGTATTCATTTAAAAATGTCATTAAGTAGCATTAAGTGATATGATTAGAATATAAAATTTTCAAGCTAAAATGCTAGGATACTAAACCTGCACCTTTCTTTAAGAAATGTGTTTTTTAATTTCCAAGTATTGGAAGATTTTCTCTTTTCTTTCTGTTAATGATTTACAGTTGGCGTTCATTAGGATCAGAAGACATATACTATATGATTTCAAATTTGAACAAATGTGTAAAGGTTGGTTTTATGACTCATGATAGACACTTTAAAAAAAAATTCTGCTGCTGCTGCTGTTTGGAGCGCCCTGAACTATATGTCATTAAGCTTGAAAAGATGAGTGTGTTCTTTGTGCTTCCATACCCTTGCTGACTTCTTATCTACTCATTCTATCAATTACTAGGAGAGGCGTGTTAAGTTTCCAGCCATAATTAGAGGCTTATTTCTGCGTTTGGTCAGTTCTGGTAGTTCTACTTTATTTATTTGGCAGCTCTTTAATTTGGCTCATGCATATTAAAATTGTTATGTCATCTTGGTGAATTGGCTCTTTAATTATTATACAATGTCATTCTTTATCCCTGATGATTTTCTTTGCCTGAACTTTATTTGATATAATATAGCCATGCCAGCTCTCTTTTGATTAGTATTTATGTAGCACATGCTTCTCCAGTTTTTCACTTTTGACCTACTTATATGATTATACTTGAAATGAGTTTTTATATATAACATATAAGTGGCTCATTGTTTCATTCTACCAATATCTTTTAATTGGTGAATCTAGACCATTTGTATGTAGTGTAATTTTTGTTGTGGAAACACTTAAGTCTGCCATTTTACTATTTATTTTCTATTTTTCACTTTGTTTTTTGTTCCTCTAGTTCTCCTTTCTCCTCTGGGTCACACGAATATTTTTTAAGAATTCCTTTTTAATTTATCCATAGTTTTTTTTTAGTACATCTCTTTATATTGTGCTCTAAGTGCTTGCTGTAAACCTTACGTGCTATGCAGTCAGTCAGTTCAGTCACTCAGTCGTGTCTAACTCTGCAACCCCATGGACTGCAGCATGCCAGGCTCCCCTGTCCATCACCAATCCCAGAGCTTGCTCAAACTCATGTCCGTTGAGTCAAAAACTAAGTGATTTGCCTAAGTTATTCAAAATTGATAATGGCCAAACAAGGACTTGAAACTTACATCTATCTGGTCTTTACTTATGCTACTTTTCATGATATAGGTAGCAGGTAATTGATTTTTCAGGGTTTCATTTAGCCAACAGGCATTTATGACGTACTTATCGAATGTCAGCATAATACAAGAGAGTATGTGATGAAATGTGTGGTATAAATTTTTGATAACCAAGTGAGATGTCATTAAGTGGTTCACTGTGAATAGGAAACCTTGGGGATAACCTCTATAGAATGCTGAAATAAATTTGAGTGAACTTGAACAGAATGGTAGGAGAAGGGTTGTGTGGAGTAAAGTGGACAGGAGATTTTTTAATTGGAGAAGTGACAGGAGCTGAAACAAAGTGAGAAGGCAGTGAAGAAACTGGCTTATCTGTTTGGCATGATGAGAACCTTCTTAATTTCCCATGCCCCATTTTCTAAACATTTTCTACAATAGCTGTCTGGCTTATTTTAGAATCATTTATGTGAATAAGAAAAAAATCTTACTGGACTATGATAGGGAAATGGTATCACTCTCTGGCCATTTCCCCTCTATTTCTTTGTCAATATCTTTCAAGAATTATTTGCTAAAATACACTCTAAATATATTAATAATAATACATAATTTTATTATTAAGTTTAGTGTTATGATTACTAACAGCAGAATCCTAATAATGAGATTTATAACAGCTCTCATTTTATACCTTTAGAAACTGAGACAGAGGGAAGTTATGTAGCTTAACCAAATATAACATGGAAAGTAAACAGTGGAAGCTGGATACAAAGCAATTTGTTGGCCTTCAAAATCCAAGTTCTTAAACACTCACCTTTTGACATTAAGACCTTCTTGGTCTAATTCTAGCACCTTTCCGACACTGTATCCCAGCTCCCTACACAAGTGAGATGTATTCTCTGCAGGCACCTCTCCTAGCCCGGGACACACCCACACACCCTTCCTTTATTAGTGCTTCCTCCCTCTTCCGCTCCCTGCCCCATTACTCTCATTCTCAGTTTACTGCTGTCACATCCAGTAAACTCTAAGTTCTCCGTGCTATTTCAGCTTTATGTCTTTGTCCTTAAATCCCACAAATACCTACAGTCCCATATATTTTTGGCACTTTGGCTAAGTTATTTCTCCATGACTCATTTTCCTTGCTAAAACATGACTAACATCATTACTGCCATAAGGTGGTGTGAGGGAAATGAGATAAAAGGTGAAGGGTGGTTAGCGTGGCACCCAGTGGGTGTGGCTGGCTGTGACCACCGGTGCCTTTCCCCTGTACGTCTTCCCTTTGCTCTTGTCCTGTCTGCCTCCTTGAGCAAGTGCACCTGTGCTCCTTTGCTCACGGAGCCCATGCATTCCCCAGAGTCTAGAATGGCCGTCTGCCAGTATCAGAAAACAAACTGTCTTTCCTATTGTTGTCCTCTTGCTTCCTCACAGAAACTTTTTTCCCCTTTATTAGGGGTGTAGAGAGCACACTGCCCTGCTTGTGAGATTTTAGTTCCCCGTCCAGGATTAAACCTGTATCCATGGCACTAAAAGTCCAAGTCCTGACCACTGGACAGCCAGGGAATTACCCCGTCCCAGAAACTGTAAGGGAAGAATAATTTTCTCTCTCTTACAGCTGGGGAGCACAGGCTCCAAAAAAAATGAAACAACTTTCCCGAGATCTCACAGCTAGCCAGCCGTAGAGTTAACTTGGCTCCAGCTAGTGTGTTCTTGTCTATGACTGGCCCTAGCCCTGTAATGAATTTTTTGCCACCTAGAACCTGTTGAAGAAGGGGACACTGTCTTGTGGTTAAACAGATATGATTTTCTATGAAGTCCATGCTTTCTACCCCAGACATTCACTAAACACATCTCTGCCTTCTCTGGTGAATCACATGGGCTGAATTCTCTCGCTTCACTAGAGTCTAAGATGCTTGAGGTTAGAGACCTTGCTTATTTTATTGTATCTTTATGCCTTATTCTCAGGATACATATGCTCACTCAATCCAAGTAAGGTGAACATATGGATGAGTATTTATAATGAATGCCTGTGTCCTGTAGTAGATTAAACTGAAGTCTAGTTGAGACCAAGAAAAATGGAAACAGGCAGAAATATTTCCAACAGCCCAAGGCGTGTGCGCGCACGCACGCACACACACACACACACAAATTCCCTTTAATATAGGCTGCCAAAGCTCCACATACCCTCCATTCCAGGACACACAGAGATGTGCATATGTAACTGTAACTTTTCTACTATTTTTCAGTTTGTGAAGAAATATGGGAATGTTTTTAGCTTGGATTTTGGTACAGTTCCTTCTGTTCTTATAACTGGATTGCCCTTAATTAAAGAAGTGCTTGTCCACCAAGGCCAAATCTTCTCCAACCGCCCTTTAGTGCTTCTCCAAGAGCGCATCATAAACAACAAAGGTAAGCTGTTACACTGGTAAGTGTATGTTTGATATTCTTGTGGTCTGTGAAAGTATCTCCAACAATCCCAGGAGCCAAGCTCCTCATAAGGAACTTGAGTGCCCACGTTTCCCTGTTGAAGGCACCCCCTCAGGGCACCTGGCAGAGTCAGCTCTAATGTCAGGGATTTGGGGGAAGCGACATCACCTGCATGAACTCACTCTGGATGCTTTGATAAATAAGTATCCTTATCACTCAGTGATGTGATGTGTTGTTTAAGCAGAGAAAAGGCAATGCATCCTCAGGCTCTCTTTCTGCTTTCCCGCTCAGATCTCTTCCCCTAGAAATCGGATGTGGATCAGCTTGTTCCTGTTGATTAAGTGATCCCTTCTTGCCTCCAGTTCCTTATGCTCTATTTTAAGGCTGTGCCCCAAAGGTATCTCAAGCCTTCTATCTATGTTAAAAGAGTTTGGCGTGAATACTTAGAATGGTCACTAAATAAACTTCCATTTTCAAAAATCTAAATGCAAAACTTAAATCTATACTTCTAACAAAACAGCATTTTTTTTTCAGGTATTTCTCAATCCCGCTTTGAAATAGTTCACCCATTATTTTGCATTCATTTACTCTATCATCTGCCGTGTGAACCTAGTAAGACTAGGCACCAGTGACAGAGTAGTGAGTAGAACAGAAAAAATCCTTGATTTTTCTGTAAGCTACATGCGATTAAGAAAAACAGTATCAAGTAAGCTAATAATTTAAGTCCTCGGTGTTATGAAGTTAAGAGCAGGGTTCACTTAGTATGGGTATCGAATCTGGTCCTGAGACTCAGGAAAAGCTATTGTAAGTAAATGACAAGTAATCAAGTGAAGAAGCAATCCACTAGAGGGAATAGAATATGAAAAGTTTATGAGGTGGGAAGAAGGACAGTGAATTGAGGAATTGAAAGGTATCCAGTGTGGGAAGAACAGAGATTAAATGGAGATAATTAAATGAAGATGAAGATGCTAAGTTTGGCCAGAAAGAGTTCATGTTTAAGGATGTTGCTTTTATCCTAGTAACGACAGAGGATCCTGAATGGTTTAAGTAGAAAAAGAAATCATTGTATTTACATGCTACATTTTAAAGACTTCTCTAAGCTATAATGTCAAGAATGGAATAAAAGGAGTAGGAGACTACTGTAGCGTTTTAGGTGAGAGAGGGTGGTGGCCTGGATTAGGGAGTTATCAAGAAATGGCAGTTCAGTAGGTTAGACCAGGAGACTGACTGTGAAAATATATGGACTTAAGCTATTCAGGAGGCATATCCAATAGGATATGATGACCTAGACAGAGGGAGAATGAGGTAGACACCCAAATGAGTACGTAAAGGAAAGAAGGAGGATATGAAGAAGGAGAAGGTGTTGGCTGGCCTGGATGGGGAGTTGTATGGAGCAAGTCATGAATAAAATCATGAATATGCTGAGTATAAAGCCAAGAGAGTCAAGCAGACAATTGGTTACGTACCTGCAGCTGAGGCACAGATAGAGATGTTCACATCAGTAGATGTTATTTGAAATATTTGGAGCTGATGAGATTTCACAGAAATGGAAGATAAGGGTAAGAGAGAAGAGGGTTTGACCCAAGCTTGAAAAGGCCCATCATTTCAAAATTTGGTAGGAGATAAGTTAACTGAAGGTATGATGATTTCTGTGAAGTCAGAGAATTAGCAGAAACATCTGGAGAGTGTGGTGTCCTGGGCACCACTGGAAAAGAGTGTTTCAAGAAAAAAGCATCTCGTGCTGTTGACACATCAACATGAGGCTGAAAAGGATCCTGGACTGAACAGCAGGGAGGGCCACTTCACTAAGGTGGTGGAAGTGAAAGGGAGATATTAGAAGGAGTGGAAGAGTGTATGGGAATGAAGAATTGAGAGGGTGGTGGTCTCATCTGTGTTATAAAATAAATGAAGTTCTCTGCACACCTCATGGTGGATTTTTTATCCTTTGCCTGTGATTTTCTTTCTGCACACATTCACAATTCTTTGTTTTCTTGGGTGATTCATCTATTTTTTAAAGATATTTAAACTCTCTCCTTATGAGTTTTGATTTTGTCTAGTCCATTAGTGCATACTTAGTATGTAGCATAACAAATACTTAAATATAGTATGTGACAAGTAATCAGAGCATGGGCATCAGGGTCAGGCAGGCTTGAAAATGAATGCCTGTTTAACTGTTCCAACTGTGTAACCTTGTAGAATGTACTTTTATCTCCTGTGCCTTATTTTTCTCATCAAAAAACGGGGGGGCTGATTTTACACTAATGATTTAATCAGAGAGTATCTGTGAGTACTAAATCCCAGAATGCATTACAAATGCTAATGTGCACAGCACTGCAAGCAATCAGTAAATTCAAGCCATTATATCCTTGCTTAGGGACTATTTCTCTGATTAGTTTTCAAGTACCTTACAGCCCTTTTTCTTCCTTTCGTCTGATACATCATGGGTCTTGTTGGCTTTTTTTCATAATCTTGGCCTTCTTTTCCCAGGCTTGATCATGTCCAGTGGCCAGTTATGGAAGGAACAAAGAAGGTTTGCCCTGACAACTCTTAGGAACTTTGGTTTAGGAAAGAAGAGCTTAGAGGAACGCATTCAGGAGGAGGCCTCCTACCTCATCCAGACGATAAGAGAGGAGAACGGTGAGCATGTCATAGGACAGGTGCAGGGACTGTGGCTCATACTTTCACTAACTAGATGTTCATCAGTGCCTACCTGCCTTTCCTGAGCCCAGAATTGTGTAGGGTGCTGAGGGGATGACAGGGAACAGCTAACCATGACCTGCCCTCATGTGGCTTGTGAAATAAGGAAAAGATTGGTATTAAACACATTATTGGTTTCAAATACTGGTCATCAGTTAGACTTGCCAGGCATTGACTGAATACTGATTAGACCCTGAGGGTGTCAGACCCGGGGTCACAGTCTCAGAGGTGGTTCTGTAGTCAGTGTGCCATACATCACACAGAGTAGCATCTCTGTAAAATAGAAGCAACCCTATCTGAAGGCTCCATTTCTTCTCCTGCCTCCAGGACAGCCTTTTGACCCTCACTTGACAATCAACAGTGCCGTTTCCAATATTATTTGCTCCATCACCTTCGGGGAGCGCTTTGACTACCAGGATGATCAGTTCCAGGAACTGCTGAGGATGCTGGATGAGATGTTAAATCTGCAGACATCAATGTGCTGCCAGGTGAGGCAGTTGTCACTTGCTATCTTTCATAAAGACATTAGGCTGATATCCATCACAGGTTAGATTGGGTCTTTCTTTCCTTTTTAACTAATGTAACCTTTTAAAATTGACTTCAGCACAAACCTGTTTGAAATCGATCTGTTGACTTTACTGTTTTTGATTCTTATTCTATTGTTCATGTGGACACATCCACTCCTTTCTCTTGCATATTCACCTGTTTGTAAAAATCCTTAAAGATTTCCACCTGTTGCACTATTTCCATGCCCATCCACACTTGTTATTACCAGTTTTCTAAATTTGTAGGATATGGATTTAAGGCATTCAACACTCACCCCATCCTTGGTAGTCCCTGCTGTCTCCTTTTGTCCTGCTAGGGTTTTAAGTCTGTCAAAAGCTCTGCTCATCTGCTTGGTCTCTTAGGCTCTTTTCTTTATTTGGAAGGTACTTCTAGGGGAAAATCAGCCCCAAGTCTTGAGGTAAATCCTTGTACACCTAAAGGACGATTTATTTGTAATCATTTTTAACAAGCAACACTGCCTGGAGTTTGATGGACCCATCTCACCCAAACTGATAAAGCAGTTGGCATGTTTCCTGGCACATTAAAGGAACATAATGAATATGAGCTACTAGGATTATTGTTGTCAGTATTACTTTTGAATAACATTCCTTATTGTCACTTCTAATCATGCTAAACCCCAGCCCCTGTTCAGTAATTCCGTTTTCTTCCGTCCTATTAAGACAGAACCTAGGAAGTTTGGGACCTCAGTGAGCATGTATTGACTATTCCCAGGGAAAAGAAATTCCGGGGAAGGTTGGATGAGTCAGGAGGCAGGGGGTAATATGCATTTTTTTAGAGACCCAAAATAGATCAGGCAGTTTACCCGACAATTTCACATACTTTATTTCAGTCAGTTTTTTTACAAAAATCCTTTACAGATGAAATGGAGCATCCTAATGTGTGCAAGTAGATATGGGAATGCTTAAGCAAATCCACATAGTGACCCATTGGCTGTTGTTAAGTGTGGAATAGATCTCATGTAATTAATTGAGTAAGGAAAATAACTCTGGTGCCCCAATGGCAGTGGGTTACACTAAGTCCTTCAAATTACATCATCATCTTCATTATTGTCATTAATATCATTATTATTCCCAAAGCCTTATAGCTAGAAAGCGATAGAGCTAACAGTCAAAGGCATGTATGTTTCATTTTAAGTCTAGGCAATTTTCCATTATGTTGGGCTATCTGTTTTCTACCAGATATTTTTAGTGAAAATATATCCAAAATCCACTTAGTTTTAAAAATGTCTTATCCACATGAAGAATACATCATAATGCATAGATAGTCAAACATGCATCTATGTTGAACGTAACTAGCTACCTAGCTAGAAAGAGGTGTTTTATGCACACACAAAGATATATACACGCATAGTAGAGAAAAATGCCATGAAAAAATAATAAAAGGAAGTAGGGGGATGGGAAGAGGTTCCAGAAGTACTGCATTATAGAATTATCAGGTAAGATATCTCCAAGCAAGTGACACTTGAGCCTACCTGAATGAAACCAAGGCTAGAGTTATACAATTTCCAGAGGAAGACCAATCTTCATTGAAGGAATAGTGAATGGAAAAACTAAACATTGTCATTCTTGACGTTGTCACAGAGACCAACGGAGCTGGACTAGAAAGACTAAGAGAGAGTAAGATGGCAGCGAGTGATAGCAGAAGAGGGGACAGGAGGGTGAGAGGCCAGCTCATGTGGAGCTCCAGGCCAGGAGAATGATGTAGAATTTCTCTAAATGTCATGGAAAG
Organism: Bison bison bison; assembly: GCF_000754665.1. Lineage (NCBI taxonomy): Eukaryota > Metazoa > Chordata > Mammalia > Artiodactyla > Bovidae > Bison > Bison bison. The sequence continues at coordinate 680,320 of NW_011486910.1, read as the reverse complement.
TCATTGGAGGATTGAAAGATAAATAGTGAAATGATCTGATTAAATTGTTAAATGATCTCTCTGGCAGCTCAGTGGAAATTAGACTGGGAAGGGGGTTGAGGACAGAATCAGGGAAATTGCTGGGAGGCCTTAAAGCATCTAGGTAAGAAATGTTGGGGCTTTGTCCTAGAATGACAAACACATGGAGTACTGAGAAGTGGTCTGAAAATGGTTCTATTTTGGATGGAGTGCTGAAATGCTTTGCCAGAGGGGAAAGAAGAGGGGTGTGACAGAGAAGATGAGACAAGGGTGATTCCAAGGGTTAATGTAAGCAAAGAAAATACATATAGAGATACAATGGTTTCTTTGTCTTCAAAAGTAGAAATCTGGTACCCACTTGTCTCTAAGACTGTTTTGTTTTCTCCATCAGCTCTACAATGTCTTTCCAAGGATAATGAATTTCCTTCCGGGTCCGCACCAAGCACTCTTTAGTAATATGGAGAAAACGAAGATGTTTGTTGCCCGTATGATTGAAAACCACAAGAGAGACTGGAATCCTGCTGAAGCAAGAGACTTCATTGATGCTTATCTCCAGGAAATAGAAAAGGTTAGGGAACCTGAGTATTTTCCTGAGTAGTGTTCTTAGAGAGCAAATGAGGCAATTCTGATATCTTATTGCTGCTATAAGAAATCACCACAAACTTGGTGCTTAAGACAACCAACATTTATCAAGTCAAGGTTGGACAGGGCTGGCTCTTTCCAGTCTTTAGGGCAGAATCCATTGATGGGATTTTCCAGAGTCTAGAAGCTACCTGTACCCCTGAACTTATGCCCCTTTCCTCCATCTTCAGAACCATCAATGTAGCTTCTTCTCTTGCACCATCCTCATGTATTCTCTCAATGTGCAACTTGCCTCCTCTTACAGAGACTCTTCTGATTATAATGGGTTCACTAAGATAATCCATATCAAAATCATTAATTTCATCATATCTACAAAATTATATCTGTCAAAAATTATTTACCAGTTCCAGAGATGAGACATGAACATCTTTGTGAGTCATTATTCAGCCTACCAGAGGGTTGGAAAAATAGAGACACTATTTCAGAGTGTGCTGCTGCTAAGTCTCTTCAGTTGTGTCCGACTCTATGTGACCCCATAGATGGCAGCCCACCAGGCTCCACCGTCCCTGGGATTCTCCAGGCAAGAACACTGGAGTGGGTTTCCATTTCCATCTCCAATGCATGAAAGTGAAACGTGAAAGTGAAGTCGCTCAGTCATGTCTGGCTCTTCGCAACCCCATGGACTGCAGCCCACCAGGCTCCTCTGTCCATGGGATTTTCCAGGCAAGAGTACTGGAGTGGGGTGCCATTTCCTTCCCCTATTTCAGAGTGTAGGAATATCATTAACTCAGAATACAGATACATTCAAAATAAAGACATTTGTTTAAGAGTATTTGGCTTGAGGTCTTTCAGTTCAGTTCAGTCGCTCAGTTGTGTCCGACTCTTTGTGACCTCATGGACTGTAGCATGCCAGGCTTCTCTGTATAACAACAGTTCCCATAGCTTAATCAAACTCATATCCATCGAGTCAGTGATGCTATCCAACCATCTCATCCTCTTTTGTCCCCTTCTGCTCCTGGTTTTAATCTTTCCCAGCATCAGGGTCTTCTCAAATGAGTCAGTTCTTAACATCAGGTGGCCAAAGTATTGGAGCTTTAGCTTAGCATCAGTCCTTCCAATGAATATGCATGACTGATTTCCTTTAGTATTAACTGGTTTGATCTTGCAGTCCAATGGACTCTCAAGAGTCTTCTCCAACACCACAGTTCAACAGCATCAATTCTTTGGCACTCAGCTTCTTTATAGTCCAACTCTCACATCCAAACATGACTACTGGAAAAACCATAGCTTTGACTAGATGAACCTTTGTTGGCAAAGTAATGACTCTGCTTTTTAATATGTTGTGTAGGTTGGTCATAGCTTTTCATCCAGGGAGCAAGCATCTTACTTTCATGGCTTCAGTCACCATCTGGAGTGATTTGGAACCCCAAGAAATAAAGTCTGTCACTGTTTCCATTGTTTTGCCATCTATTTTCCATAAAGTGATGGGACCAGATGCCATAATCTTCATTTTCTGAATGTTGAGTTTTAAACCAGGTTTTTCACTCTCCTCTTTTACCTTCATTAAGAGTCTCTTCAGTTCCTCTTTGCTTTCTGCCATAGGAGTGATATCATCTGTGTATCTGAGGTTATTGATATTTCCCCCAGTAATCTTGATTCCAGCTTGTGCTTCATCCAGCCCAGCATTTTGCACGATGTGACCTGAATATAATTTAAATCAGCAGGGTGACAATATACAGCCTTGACATACTCCTTTCCCAATGTGGAAACAGTCTGTTGTTCCATGCCCTGTTCTAACTGTTGTTTCTTGACCTGCATACAGATTTCTCAAGAGGCAGGTAAGGTGTCTGGTATTATCATCTCTGTGAGAATTTTCAACAGTTTGCTGTGATCTGCACAGTCAAAGGCTTTGGCTTAGTCAATAAAGCAGAAGTAGATGTTTTTCTGGAACTCTCTTGCTTTTTTTAATTAATTTTTTTATTGAAGGATAATTGCTTTATAGAATTTTGTTGTTTTCTGTCAAATCTCAACATAAATCCACCATAGTTATACATATATCCCCTCCCTTTTGAACCTTCCTTCCATCTCCCTTCCCATCCCACCCCTCTAGGTTGATACAGAGCACCTGTTTGAGTTTCCTGAGCCACATAGCAAATTCCCATTGGCTATCTATTTTAAATAAGGTAATGTAAGTTTCCACGTTACTCTTTCCATAGATCTCACCTCTCCTCCCCTCTCCCTATGTCCATAAGTCTATTCTCTATGTCTGTTTCTCCATTGCTGCCCTGTAAATAAATTCTTCAGAACCATTTTTCTAGATTCTGTATATATGCATTAGCATATGATATTTATCTTTCTCTTTCTGACTTACTTCCCTCTGTATAATAGGTTCTAGGTTCATCCACCTCATCAGAACTGACTCACATGCATTCCTTTTTATGACTGAGTAATATTCCATTGTGTATATATACATGACTTCTTTATCCATTCGTCTGTAGATGGATATCTAGTTTGTTCTGCCGGGGTCCAGCCCCGGCTGATCCAGGGTATTCGAAGCGGGGACAGCATCAGCGAGGATCAGGATACAATAGCTTCAATTAGATATTAATTAGAGATGTAAAGAGTAATAGAAAGAGGATAGCTCAGTAGGAAAATTCAGTGGAGAAAAGAGGCTGAGTAGCTTGGTTTACGCGGGAGACCAATAAAACTTCAAGACAAGAAGTTTGCACCACTTACGTAGGCCGCAGGCGTCCTTCCGTTCTCCCGAAGGAGAGGAGACACTGAGGCCTCCCCGGTCAGATCTTAGAACCCCAGGCAAAATTAGTAAGCATGGTGGGTTCTGCACTCCAGATTTAGACTCAGCCACAGTGAGAGAGAGAGCGACATGGGGAGACCAGTATTTCGAGAAACTGATCCCAATTCTTTATTTTCCATGGTCTACTTTTATACACTGAGATGTTATGCAAAAATCACATGGGGTCAGCAGTCCTGACTTTTATCAAGTCAGGTGCTTCATACAAATGTATACGGAGGTCTTAGGGGTGTTACATCATCTTCTGGACAGGCAGCCTGCTGACAATTTATGACCCTCTCCTTGTGACAGCGGTCAGTCAACCAGGACACTTATTTCTCCAGGGGTGATTATTCTTAAAACAGATGCCACCCAAATAAAGTTACATTCCTATAGGGTGAGGGTGTAGTGGGTTTTAGTTAAGGAAAGAATTTACTTAGCCTAAGGTCTAACGTGATTAATATCAAAGGTTAATACTTATTTCTTCTATATATTCATTAATGTGTGTAAGGGCAGGGGATATGGAGTCTTAGCAACAAACATTGGCTCAACAAATGAAAAACCCTTCACCAATACAATTTCTAATCAGCCCATTATACTTATACTAATAGTTTTCTAACTTTTCTAAGGAACCTGTTTTTAGAAGGTTTAAAGCATCTCGTGCTTCTCTACGGTTGGGAGGCTGTGAGCAATCACATGTGGCCGGACAAGCCTGTCAGGCAGGCTAGAGAACCTTCAGAGGAGTTTGTAGGTTAAAACACTCTTGTCACGCCCAGGAGTTTTTATTAACTGGAGCTCTAAGTTAACTCCTTCTCCGAAAGAGGTGGTGGGGGACAGCCCCCCGTAAAGTCAGAGGTGTAGGTGGGAGCACTAAGTAGTAAAGTAGGCAGGCTCTGGTTATGGGGGTAGATGCTCGAGGATTTCCAGGGGGACTCCTGAGGCTCGATCCCGCCTTTGAGTATGTCGAGCCTCCTTCCTCATGACCTTTGCCACGGGCAGAGTACCTCACTCTGGCCCCCAACATTGTTCCATGTTCTAGCTATTGTAAATAGTGCTGCAGTAAACAATGAGATACATGTGTCTTTTTTGATTTTGGTTTCCTCAGGGTATAGGCCTAGGAGTGGGATTGCTGGGTCATATGGTGGGTTTAATCCTAGCTTTTTAAGGAATTTCCATACCATCTTCCATAGTAACTGAATCAATTTACATTCCCACCAACAGTGCAAGAGTGTTCCCTTTTCTCCAGCATTTATTCTTTGTAGACTTTTTGATGATGGCCATTCTGACTAGTGTGAGTGATATCTCATTGTAGTTTTGATTTGCATTTCTCTAATAATGAGAGACATTGAGCATCTTTTCATGTGTTTGTTAGCCATCTGTATGTCTTCTTTGGAGAAATATCTGTTTAGGTCTTCTTCCCACTTTTTGATTGGATTGTTTGTTTTTCTGTCTTTGAGTTGTATGACCTGCTTGTATATTATGAAAATTAATCCTTTGTCATTTGTTTCATTTGCTATTATTTTCTTCCATTCTGAGGGTTGTCTTTTCACCTTGCTATAGTTTCCTTTGCTGTGCAAAAGTTTAATCAGGTCCCACTTGTTTACTTTTGTTTTTATTTCTGTTACTCTAGGAGGTGGGTCCTAGAGGATCCTGCTTTGATTTATGTCATTGAGTGTTCTGCCTGTGTTTTCCTCTAATAGTTTTATAGTTTCTGGTCTTATATTTAGGTCTTTAATCCATTTTGAGTTTGTCTTTTTGTTTGATGTTAGGAAGTGTTCTAATTTCATTCTTTTACATGTAGCTGTCCAGTTTTCACAGCACCATTTATTGAAGAAGCTGTCTTTGCCCCATTGTATATTCATGCCTCCTTTGTTAAAAATAAGGTACCCATAGGTGCATGGGTTTATTTCTGGGCTTTGGATCTTGTTCCATTGATCTGTATTTCTTTTCTGTGCCAGTACCATCTTTTCTTGATGACTATAGCTTTGTAGTATAATCTGAAGCCAGGAAGGTTGATTCCTCCAGCTCCATTCTTACTTCTCAAGATTGCTTTGGCTATTCAGGGTCTTCTGTGTTTTCATATGAATTTGTTCTGGTTCTGTGAAAAATGTCTCTGGTAATTTGATAGGGATCATATTGAATCTGTAGATTGCATTTGGTAGTATAGTCATGTTCATAATATTGATTATTCCTACCCAGGAACATGAAATATCTCTGCATCTATTTATGTTGTCTTTGATTTTTCATTAGTGTCTTATAATTTTCTGTGTACAATTCTTATGTTTCCTTAGGTAAGTTTATTCCTTGGTATTTAATTCTTTTTGTTGCAGTGGTGAATGGGATTGATTCCTTAATTTCTCTTTCTGAGTTTTCATTGTTAGTATAGAGAAATGCAAGTGATTTCTGTGTATTGATTTTGTATCCTGCAACTTTGCTAAATTCACTGATTAGCTCTAGTAATTTTCTGATACTATCTTTTGGGTTTTCTATGTACAGTATCATGTCATCTGCAAACAGTGAGAGCTTTCCTTCTTTTCTGATCTGGATTCCTTTTGTTTCCTTTTCTTCTCTGATTGCTGTAACAGGACTTCCAGAATGATATTGAATAATAGTGGTGAAAATGGACACCATTGTCTTGTTCCTGATCTTAGGGGGAATACTTTCAGTTTTTCACCATTGAGAATAATATTTGCTATAGTCTTATCATTTATGGTCTTTACTATTTTGAGGTAGGTTCCTTCTATGCCCATTTTTTGGAAGGATTTTAATCACAAATGGGTGCTGTATTTTATCAAATTCTTTTTCTGCATCTATTAAAATGATATGGTTTTTATCTTTCAATTTGTTAATATGGTGTATTACATTGAATGATTTGAGTATATTGAAGAATCCTTACATCCCTGGAATAAACCCAACTTTATCATTATGTATGAGCTTTTTGTTGTGTTGCTAAATTCTGTTGCTAAAATTTTGTTGAGGATTTTTACATCTATGTTCATCAGTGATATTGGCCTGTAGTTTTCTTTTTTGTGTGTTGTCTTTCCCTGGTTTTGGTATCAGGGTAATGATGGCCTCATAGAATGAGTTTGGAAGTGTTCCTTCCTCTGAAATTTTTTGAAAGAGTTTTAGAAGGACAGGCATTAGGTCTTCTCTAAATGTTTGATAGAATTCTCCTGTGAAGCCATCTGGTCCTGGGCTTTTGTTTTTTGGGAAATTTTTGATCACAGCTTCAATTTCAGTGCTTGTATTTGGGTTGTTCATAATTTCTATTTCTTGCCAGTTCAGTGTTGGAAGATGGAACTTTTCTAAGAATCTGTCCACTTCCTCCAGGTTATCCATTTTATTGCCATAGAGTTGTTCATAATAGTCTCTTATGATCCTTTGTATTACTGCATTGTCTGTTGTAACCTCTTCTTTTTCATTTCTAATTTTGTTGATTTGATTCTTCTCTTTTTTCTTGAAGAGTCTGGATAAAGGTTTGTCAATTTTGTTTATCTTCTCAAAGAATCAGCTTTCAGTTTTATTAATCTTTACTATTGTTTCTTTCATTTCTTTTTCATTTATTTCTGCTTGGATCTTTATGGTTTCTTTCCTTCTGCTAATCTTTGGATTTTTTGTTTTGTTTTTCTTTTCCCAGTTGTTTTAGGTGTAAAGTTAGGTTGTCTATTCGATGTTTTTCTTGTTTCCTGAGGTAGGATTGTATTTCTATAAACTTCCCTCTTAGAACTGCTTTCGCTGCATCCCATAGGTTTTGAGTTGTCATGTTTTCATTGCCATTTGTTTCTAGAAATTTTTTGATTTCCCTTTTGATTTCTTCAGTCACCTGTTGGTTATTTAGAAATGTATTATTTAATCTCCAAGTGTTTGTGTTTCTTACCATTTTTTCTTGTAATTGATATCTAGTCTCATAGAATTGTGGTCGAAGAAGATGCTTGGTATGATTTCAATTTCTTAAATTCACCGAGGTTTGATTTGTGACCCAAGATGTGGTCTATCCTGGCCAATGTTCCATGTGTACCTGAGAAGGTGTATTCTTCTGCATTTGGATGGAATGTCCTGAAGATATGAATGACATCCATCTCATCTAATGTATCACTTAAGACTTGTGTTTCCTTATTAATTTTCTGTTTTGATGATCTGTCCACTGGTGTGAGTGGGGTGTTAAAGTCTCCTACTATTATTGTGTTACTGTCAATTTCTCCTTATGTCTGTTAGTGTTAGTCTTATGTACTGAGGTGCTCTTATGTTGGGTGCATAGATATTTACAATTGTTATCTCTTCATCTTGATTATTCCCTTGATCATTATGTAGTGTCCTTCCTTATCTCTTGTAATATTCTTTATTTTAATGTCTATTTTGTCTTATATGAGGATTGCTGCTCCGGCTTTCTTTTACTTCCCATTTGCAAGGAATATATTTTTCCATCCTATCACTTTCAGTCTATATGTGTCTTTAGATCTGAAGTGGGTTTCTTGTAGACAGCAAATATGGGTCTTATTTTTGCATCCATTCAGCCAGTCTGTGTCTTTTGGTTGGAGTATTTAATCCATGTACATTTGAAGTAATTATTGATATATGTGTTCCTATTGCCATTTTCTTAATTGTTTGGGGTTTGATTTTGTAGATCTTTTTCTTCTCTTATATTTCTTGACTATATAAGTCCCTTTAACATTTGTTGTAAAGCTGGTTTGGTGGTACTGAATTCTCTTAACTTTTGCTTGTCTGAAAAGCTTTTATCTCTCCATCAACTTTGAATGAGATCCTTGCTGAGTACAATAATCTTGGTTGTAGATTTTTCCTTTTCAGTACTTTAAATATATCCTGCCATTCCCTTCTGGCCTGCAGTTTCTGCTGAAAGATCAGCTATTAAGCAAATGGGGTTTCCCATGTATGTTACTTGTTGCTTTTCCCTTGCTGCTTTTAATATTATTTCTTTGTGTTTAGTCTTTGTTAGTTTGATTAGTATGTGTCTTGGTGTGTTTCTCCTTGGGTTTATCATCAATGGGACTCTTTGTTCCTCTTGGACTTGACTATTTCCTATTCCATGTTGGGGAAATTTTCAACTATAATCTCTTCAAAAATTTTCTCATACCCTTTCTTTTTCTGTTCTTCTTCTGGGACCCCTATAATTCAAATTTGGGGCATTTGATATTGTCTCAGAGGTTTCTGAGACTATCCTCAGTTCTTTTCATTATTTTTACTTTATCTGTTCTTCAGAAGTTATTTCCACAATTTTGTCTCCCAGCTCACTGATTCATTCTTCTGCTTCAGATATTCTGATATTGAATCCTTCTAGAGTAGTTTTAATTTCAGTAATTGTGTTGTTTGTCTGTCTTGGCTTATTCTTTAATTCTTCTAGGTCTTTGTTAATTGATTCTTGCATTTTCTCCATTTCGTTTTCAAGGTTTTTGATCATCTTTACTATCATTATTCTGAATTCTTTTTCAGGTAGTTTGCATATTTCCTCTTCATTTATTTGGACCTCTGTGTTTCTAGTCTGTTCCTTCATTTGCATAGTACTTCTCTGCCTTTTCATTATTATTTTTTTTAACTTATTGTGTTTGAGGTCTCCTTTTCTCAGTCTTCAAGGTTGAATTATTTCTTCTTTTTGGTTTCTGCCCTCCTAAGTGTTGGTCCAGTGTAAGCTTTGTATAGGATGGGATTTGTGCTGAGTTTTTTGTTTGTTTGTTTTTCCTCAGATGGGCAAGGCTGAGTGAGGTGGTAATCCTCTGTGCTGACGATTGGGTTTGTATTGTTTTGTTTGTTTAGATGAAGCATCCTGCACAGGGTGCTACTGGTGGTTGAGTGATGCCATATTTTGTAGTCAAGTGGCTTCCTTTGTGTGAGTTCTCACTATTTGATACTCCCTGGGGTTAGTTCTCTGGTAGACTAGGGTCGTGGAGTCAGTGCTTTCATTCCAAAGGCTCAGGGCTTGATCTCTGGTCATGAACAAAGATTCCTCAAGTGGTTTGCTATGGTATTAAGTGAGATTAAAACAAATACCCCAAACCAAGAACCCAAAGATGAACCCCCGACAAATGGCCGTTACAAAATCAGGTAAATAATAATCAAAATAACAGAATATACACACATATATATATACCCATAAGTAAAGTCAAAACAGTCCAATGAAAATAAAGTACAGTAGATTGATCAGGTGAACAAAGGAAATAAAAAATTGTATTTATCAGTTAAGAACAAAACTAACTAAAGCACAAACTGGAAAACAAAACTAAATCAAGGTGCAAATAAAGCAATGAAAGCAGACCTAACAAATATGTTGAGAGGAAAGAAAAGAAAGAATAGATATGCAAAGTTAAATAGTCGTGGATGCAGAAGATTATATACATTAATGATTAACTGCAAAATGAAGAATAGTAGGAAAGGCAAACCAAGGAATAAATGTAGAAAAATATATAGTAGGTTTAAAAAATTAAAAATTAAAATTATAAAAAAAGAAAAGAAAAAAAAGAAGATTAAAAAAAGGAAGAATAAAGAAAGAAAAAGGAAAACTCCACAGAACTGCAAAAGCCCAATATAGAGGCAGAGGTTTATAACAACAATAAAAAGTGTCACTGAATACACACACACACATATATATACACACCCATAAGCAAAATCAAAACAGTCCAACAAAAATAAAGTAGAATAGATTAACCTGGCGAACAAAGGAAACCAAAAATTATATCTACCAGTTAAGAATAAAACTAACTAAAGCACAAACTGGAAAACAAAACAAAAGCAAGGTGCCAACTGGGGAATAAAGCAATGAAAATAAAACTAACAAATATGTTGAGAGGAAAGGAAAGAAAGTAAAGAAAGAAAGAATAGATATGCAAAGTTAAATAGAGGTAGATAAAGAAGATTTATATACATTAAAGATTAACTGCAGGGGAAAAGAACAGTAGGAAAAGCAAACAAAGGAATAAATATAGAAAAATAATAATAGGTTTAAAAAGTCAAAAATTAAAATTAAAAAAAAAAAAGAAAAACTCCACAGAACTGTGAAAGCCCAACATAGAGGCAGAGGTTTATAACAACAATAAAAAATGTGAGGAAAAAAAAAAGCTCAAAAGCTTAATTAGATTTCATAGTGCCAATAAAATCAACAACTACAACAGAAAGGGGGGAAAAAAGAAAAAAAAATCCAAAAGAATCTACAGAACAAATCAAAACATAAGAATAATAAATGTTTTTCCTGAATCACTGCTGTCAGAGTCCTTTTCCTCTCTGGGAGTCACAGTCCACCTCACCTCTCTAGGATGCCCTCCAACACTATGCTGATCTCTGGACCTGCTGTGGGTGCAGCTCAGATTTTAATCTGGTCCCATTCCTGTGTGTCCTTCCCTCCAGTGTCCACAGCTAACAGAACCAGTGCATTTTCTTTTGTGCGAGCTCTCAGTGTCCTTTTACATATTCCATAGGCACAGAGACTGCCTAGTTGATCATGTGGGTTTAATCTGGAGCTTGTACAGCTGGTGGGAAGATTTTGGGTCTTCTTCCTTGGCCACACTGCCCCTGGGTTTCAATTGTGGTTTTATTTCCACCTCTGCATGTGGGTCATCCATCGTTCATTGGGGTTTGCTTCTGAGGCTGCCCTGGAGGACTTGGGTTTGCCCTTGTGAAGGTCAAGTGCAGAGGTGGTCCAGCTGCTTGGGTCGCAGGGGTTCTGGCAGCACCAGGTACTCAGAGGAGTTGGCGGCTAGGGCAGCAGGAAATATAGTGCTCTAGAAGAGTATGGCAACCAGTATTGGCCAATACGTTCCAGTATTCTTACCTGGAGAAGCCCCCTAACAGGGAAGCCTGGCAGGCCACAGGGTCTACAGGGTCACAAAGAGTTGGACACGAATGAAGTAATCTTGTTTGCATAGATGCAAGACTTTTTTTTTTTTTTTTGGCCTGTGGCAGCTCTGCCCCAGTGAGAGTTGAGCATGAAGGTGGCGCAGCTTCTTGGCTTGCAGGGACCCTGGCAGCACCAAGTGTGCGGGGACACGGACTGCCTCCATCGCAGGAGTTATGACCCTCTCAGAGTCTTTTTTCAAGCCTCTTGTAGCTGGTGATCAGAAGGCCTCTTTAGCCAGCCTTTCTCTGTAGCTCTGCTCATTCAGGCACTTAGAGGGCTCCCTTGCCTGGGGTCATTTTCTGTTGTTGGGCACGTCAGGCACACAGAGGGGCCCACCTGGCTAGCATCCTACTCTGTAGATTTGTGTATCAGGCACTTAAAGAGGCACCCTGGGTGGGGTCCTACTGTAGTTCAGTGCATCAGGCGTTTGATGGGCCAGCCTCTCTATTGTTCACACCGATGCTGGTGTGTGGGGAGAGAGAGGCTATGGTGAATGTTTCAGACACTACTGCGTGACTCAGAAGTATTGCTTTGCTTCCATGGCTGCCCAGGTTTTCTCCACAGGCATTTCCCACCATAATCTTCTTGTTCACATCCCCTCGATCTGTCTCTCTGTAACCAGCAGCAGCCCTCACCCTGAGATTGCTCCACAATCCCTAAACTCCATCTCTCAGCCATTGCACCTTCCAGGGAACCTATGTCCCTGTCCAATGTATGTGTGGCTGCAGCAAGGACTGTCTGGTTTTCATTCCATTTAGGCTGCCACAGATCAGCTGTTTCACTCTCAGCCTTAAATGTTTCTCCTCTGACTCATACAATTGCCCCAATGTGGGGATAGGACCCCTGCTTCAGTTCCCCCACCGGTTGAGGGCAGGTCCACTCCTAGTTTTCCCCCTCATTCCTTCATCCTACTGAGTTTTGCATGGTTCTGTATATTCTTTTCTGCTGGTCAGGCACTCCTGTCCACTCACAGCTGGTGTTCTGCATGCACATCTCTGTTTGAAGGTGTATTCCTGGTGTATCTGTGGAGAGAGATGTACTCCATGTCCACCTACTCCTCTGCCATCTTATTCTCCTCCTCAAGCTTCTGTGAGGCTTCTTTAAAGAGAACCATAAAGGTGTGTGTGGTGAGCTCTTCAAAGCATTTTGCCCATGGATTGGAGCACACAGATGTCCCCTGCCGGCTCCTGGCTTGGGGTGGGATGGTGCTGCATTGAGCTCCTTGCAAGCACCCATGGTCTTGCTGATCTGCTCAGGAGAAGCAGTCAGTGTGAATGGTCTCTCTTGCTCTTTTGATGATCCAAAAGAGTTGGCAATTTGATCTCTGGTTCCTCTGTCTTTTCTAAATCCACCTTGAACATCTGGAAGTTCTTGGTTCACGTACTGTTGAAGTCTCTTGGAGAATTTTGAGCATTACTTTGCTAGTGTGTGAGATGAGTGCACTTGTGCAGTAGTTTGACATTCTTTGGCATTGCCTTTCTTGGGGATCGGAATGAGAACTGACCTTTTCCAGTCCTATGACCATGGCTGAGTTTTCCAAATTTGCTGACATATTGAGTGCAGTGCTTTAACAGCATCATCTTTTAGGATTTGAAATGGCTCGACTGGAATTCCATCACCTCTAGTAGCTTTGTTCATAGTGATGCTTCCTAAGGCCCACTTGATTTCACATTCCAGGATGTCTGGCTCTACATGAGTGGTCACACCATTGTGGTTATATGGGTCATTAAGATCTTTTTTGTATAGTTCTTGTGTGTATTCTTGCCACCTCTTCATAATATCTTCTGCTTCTGTTAGGTCCATACTGTTTCTGTCCTTTATTGTGCCCATCTTCACATGAAATGTTCCCATGGTATCTTTAATTTTCTTGAAGAGATCTCTAGTTTTTCCCATTCTATTGTTTTCCTCTATTTCTTTGCACTGACCACTTAGGAAGGGTTTCTTATCTCTCCTTGCTGTTCTTTGTAACTCGGTATTCAGATGGGTATATCTTTCCTTTTCTCCTTTGCTTTTAGCCTCTCTTCTTTTCTCAGCTATTTGTAAAGCCTCCTCAGACAACCATTTTGCTTTTTTTCATTTCTTTTTCTTGATCACTACCTCCTATACAATGTCATGAACCTCATCCATAGTTCTTCAGGCACTCTGTCTATCAGATCTAATCCCTTGAATCTATTTGTCACTTCCACTGTATAATCGTAAGGTATTTGATTTAGGTCATACCTGGATGGTCTAGTAGTTTCCCCTACTTTCTTTAATTGAGGTCTTTGGAAAGCCCAAATACTGCCTTTTCAGTCTAATCTCTATGCTCTGCCCATATCTGAAAGACCTGTACCCGATAAGAAAAAGAAGCATTGTTTTCTTAATAGCCATACAATGTCCAGTCCACTACCTCTTTCCCAGTTCCCCAGTGCAGAGCACAATCGAACATGAGTCAGATGCCAAAGGTTAGCCTCAAGTGGAGGACTTTGGCCAGGATTCCTTCCTCCTCCCTATTTCATGCACTTTCAAATGTTATTTGTAAGATGCATGGGAAAGGCCAAATAGGTTGTATGTCCTTTAACATAGTAAGCCCTCTGGCTAATACTCATCACTGCCACAGTGGCATAATTTTTGACTCATTTTCAACTCTTGCAGTTGAAATAATTGTGCATTTTTCTCTGTCTCCTATTTCACTTTATCATTATACCGTTAATAGAAGCATTGATTTCTCCTGAGAGGAGGCGATTTCACTTGTTATAAGGTGTGCAGGTGTGCGACCACACACAGAGGAACACTGACACTTTGAAGCTTCTCTAGCAAAGTGGTGAAGATGCTGAAGTGCCATGAGGAATGGCCGCTGGAATCAGAGAATTTTAACCTAAAAAGGAGGATGTTGATGGGAAATTATGAAAATTGTTGTACTGCAGAGAAATTCATTTTATTCTTTATGATAACAGTACAAACATTTGTTGAGGATTTCTTCTATGACCTTTCCATCTCACATAGTTCATAATGCCAGTTGAGGGATGGGTATTGAATGTAGTTTGAAAGGTTTAGTAACTTGGTCAAGTCATATACATAGTAAAAGGTGTGGCTAATATTGTAACCCAAATATTATTATATTTCCAATATAATAATATACTGTTATAATAATAAATAACAGATTCTCCCAAAATATGGAAGTAAAGAGGATGTCTCAACTTTCACCCATCCACGGTGACAAGAGATTCCAGCACTTGGGGCAGGAGTATGCTAATGATACTGCAATAATAAGCCTTGGCCTGCTGAGATGGTCAAAGGAAAAGTCATTTCTCTTGGGGGAATCTCTCCTCCCATGTTCTCACTAGGATGAAGCCTCCTATGTTGTGGCAACTAAGAACCATCTGGATAAGTCAATAATCGCTGTATTTTTTAGCATAAGGGCGATGCTACTTCAAGTTTCCGTGAAGAAAACCTCATCTACAACACCCTGGACCTCCTCCTTGCTGGAACAGAGACGACTTCAACCACCCTGCGCTGGGGGCTGCTCTTCATGGCCCTTAACCCCGAAATCCAAGGTGAGCTCATTAGTGGATGGGCTGGGCCAGGCCAGTATGCTTCCATAAATTAGTTCATCTATAGGGAATGTTGGTTCACTCTCACTAATAAGAGGAATCTGAAGCTCAGAGAGCTTTCCAGCAGGAATGTTGTTGAGCAAGAGTTTGCCACCTAATTTGTCTCAGAGCAGGGCCCACTTCCCGCTCTCATACCTCCCTGAGAAGCTAGTCTGGAGAGCCTAAGATAGCCATTTTGATGCTGGTTATTTCATTCCTTAACTTAACCAGGCTCAAGGAGAGTTATGGAAAAACAGAATAATAGAACCACCTCTGCTTTTTTCAGAAAAAGTCCAAGCTGAGATTGACAGGGTGCTTGGCCAATCACAACAGCCAAGCATGGCCGCTCGAGAGTCCATGCCCTACACCAACGCTGTCATCCATGAGGTGCTGCGAATGGGGAACATTATCCCTCTGAACGTGCCCCGGGAGGTGGCAGTGGACACCACCCTGGCTGGATACCGCCTGCCCAAGGTAATTAGGGGCTCACACCAACAGCCTCAGATCTCCAAGCTCATATTTTAAATGGTGGGATTCTCACCTGGAAAAGTGACCTGTTTTCTTGTCTTAGCGAAACACTTAAATGGGGAGAGAGAGATGTAATTACTGACCTAATACTGGATATCTCTCTTCATGTGAGGTCTTCAGAACATTATCAGATCAATGGTAATTGGTGTTCTGAAGAAGAATGGAAATTCCTACGTCAAGCACGTTCAGGCAAAGGCTGAATTCTCTCTGCTGTGAGATTTCTCATTCTTTTTACTGCATGATGTGCAGGCAGCAATTCTCAGTCAGCCTTTGCCATGAAGTCCTTTTCTTTGTCATGGGAGGGCTTCTGATAGGATAGTGACTTGCCAGATTTATTTTTGGAAAATTCTGCTTCACAATCCTAGGGCTATAGAACGTTAAAATGTGAGGGACAGTTGAGATCTCCTGGGCCATCACATTAAACTGGTGTTTCTAACATAATATCCCACAGGTATTGCCTTGACTTACAGTCTGTTGATGGGACTACCTCACAAGAGAATCAATCCAAGCCTGTGCACATTAAATATCACAAAAGGAGAGAACTAATGAATGCTTTTTAAGGAGTGGTTATGTACTATGAACTATATAGATTCTTTCAAAATGTCTTAATTCTCAATCATTCTCTTATCTTCATTTTACGAATTTGCATCAAGGCTCAGAGCTGATTGATCTTGTATTTAAGATCCCTTGGCTACAAAGTCATATGAGTTGGGTTAAAGAAATAGAAGTGTTCTGATGCCCAGGTTCATCTTTTTTGTACTACACCATGGTCTCCCACTGGAGTTGCTTCATTTGGCTTGCTTTCAAGAGAGTGTTCCTGCAATTGTTCTCAGCAGGGCCCTGTTAAATTCCCTCTCCTCACAAAGGCAATTCTGCTCTCTCTCTGCCCATCACTCCTAGGATCTCAGCAAACAGCTCTCCTCTGCCCCATAATATCTCACCAGAACACTGCACATATACAGTACCTTGCTTTCTCGCCACCTTGGTCTATTTCTGTGGATCCAATCCAATCTGAGTCCCTCTTTGTGTATTGAACCTGGTGTTGATCTCAAGGCAAAACTGGAAGAACCTCCCTTTGGGCTCGTCTTGGTCACGGTCCCTGCAGCCCTAGAAAAAGCAGCTATTCCCGCAGTGATTGCATTTACTATTTTCTTATTGATTGACCATTTTATGGGTGAATTCTGAGGTCTAAATGATATTACAGGTGATCTTCACATATTCGTAGCAATTCAGTTGGCTCCAGAGAACCATCCTAGCTCAACAGACTGGTTCTACAAGATTTTTTTTCTGATGTAGTATTCTGTGAGGACTAGAACAAATCTCTGGGTGGGGAACTTGCAACTGGAAAATGATTACAATACAGAAATTCTGCCCACAAGAGTGAAAGTCCTGAGCCCGAAGGAATCTGGCTTTGAATGCCAGCAGCTTTTGATTGCAGGAATTCCACAGGGCTACAGGAAATATCAACTCCACTCTTGGATCATGTGCACACTAGCACTCAGGGGAAAACAGCAGTGACCTCATAAGAGACCGGACCAGACCTACCTACTAATATTGGAAGGTCTCCTGCAGAGGGAGGGGGCGACCAGGGCTCATGCCAGGGACAAAGACCCTGGCACCAGCAGGTCTAGTGAGGAAGCCCGGAAGCCACCATGTAGAAAGTTATGGGAACAAGTGGTATGATTGAGAAACTGAAAGAGGCTTGATATAGTGGGAGTGCAGGCAGAAGGACCATGACTCAGATAGAGGGCAGGTGATGTGTCCTTAATATAAGAGTGCTGGGAAATACTGGAGTGTATCTATCAGGTTCCAGATGTAGTGGATGGATAGCAGTGACAACCAAATCATGTCCAGACCTAACTCTGCTTTCCGTGTGTGAAGCACTTTGAAGCGGGGAGAGGATATAGAGTTGTAGTTAGGCCTACTGTAGGAGTGTGGACAACCAAGGTAGTAACTTGGACCAGGAAGTGGAGGACATAACATGGAGGTGATAGAATCGAGAGGAATTTCAAGGAAAAGTGGCCAGCCTGGTGAAGGATGGGATGAAAGCAGAATGAGGGAAAGGGAGGCACTAAGGAGGACTCCTGGGTTTCTTGCTGGGCACTGGGAAGGACAGTGGTTCCTTTCACTGGGTGACCTGATTCTGTCATTAAATCTTCTGTGGAATGTGCTAGACAATGAAGGGAAGAGAGTTGGAGAATCTTAGATGAATGAGACATTTTTCATGTTGGAGAAGCTGCCATCTCACTGAGCAACTGGGTTGATTTTGGTCCAGAACTGCCTGCCCACTGTCACATTATTCTCTTATTGATGCACACACCTTCCTTCCCAAGTTCTACACTGGCAAGTCCCTGAAGGGATCCATTCTGCACTCGAGTAGCCACACTTCCCTGATAAAATTCCCAGCAGACAATTTCAGTGCACCATTGTAAGCTGTCCCATGGCAAGGAGCATGGTGCTAGGGGCTGGCCTCAGAAGGTGGTGAGTTGGGGAGACGGAGGGAGTTCAGGGTGCTGTCAGCCCTGGAGCCTGGGCTGCGTGAGCAGGGGGACTGCCTCTGCACACATGTGTTGTGTCCTGTCTTGCATGAGTCACTTCTGTCTTCTCCAGGGCACCATGGTCATGACTAACCTGATTGCACTGCACCAAGACCCCACAGAGTGGGCCACCCCTGACACCTTCAATCCAGAGCATTTTCTGGAGAATGGACAGTTTAAGAAAAGGGAATCCTTTCTGCCTTTTTCAATAGGTGAGTAACAAGAAATAGGAGCATGGGGACCCAGAGTTCCTCTCTCTGCCCTTCCCTACTCTTCTTCTTGTGATGCTTTGCTTTAGTTGGAATGTCTCCAGACAGCCCTACCCAGCATGAGTCACTCTTGCAGCTGTTTGTACCTTAAGGTTCCCTAGGCTGTGCATCACCAAGACTCATGCCTTTACTTCCTGAGCCCTGGCTTGACTCTGATGGAGATTTCAGTTTCAAGTTGTTCCCTCCCTAGAAACTTGGGGGATAGGAGCTTAGCCTCTGCCTGTTACCCACAAAAAAGATTGGACACTCACCATCTTTATTGAGCTTTGAATGTTCTGAGATCTTTTTAGGGCCTCCCACTCACAAAAACGTGAAGCTAATTGCTGAGAAAGGGATGGGGAAGGCTGCTTCCTTAGCACTGTGGGCATCACAAGTGATTCTAAGTACCATGGACTTAAGTAGATGAGATTCTACTCTGTAAGTTCTTCCTGCAGAGGTCGTTTTGCCTTTTTAAATGAGATGGTTAGATAAGCATCACCGACTCAGGGAACATGAGTTTCAGCAAACTCCCAGAGATTGTGAAAGACAGGGAAGCCTGGTGTAGTGCAGTATGTGGGGTCACAAAGAGTCAGACACAACTTAGTGACTGAACAACAACCACCCTTTACAAATCTAGGTGATACATTTATATGATGCATAACTTGAAATATGAATGAGAATGCAGAGAAAACTCTTTCTCTCTTGTTTCCCAGCCAGCCAGCCAGTTGGGTGTTTTACTCATAATATTGTAAAATGAGTAAGAAAAATTCTTTTTTGTATACCAAATAAAGAGTTAGTTATGCTGCTGAGATCATTTCAAATTGTTTCCTAAGTCCTTATATCTATAAATGTTTCCTGAGCATATATTATGTCTCAATTATGCAACCCTGTGAATATGACAATAATTAGGTAGAAAAAAGACCAGTGCAACTTTCATGGACCATGTGTTCTAGTTTAAGGTTACAAGGTTCAAATTCCAATCACCACACTGGGGATAAGGCTCAAAAGTGGAGCTTATCAGGGCCAACTATGGGATCTACAGTCTTAAAGCTCACAGGGCACAACTAGAACTCAGGTTGACCAGGTTTATCAAATAGTAAAGCCTGTGCTCTTCTAGCAGTGTCTCCCCCAAAAAGTAACTAAATGCTACAGTAAGTTGACACTTGAAATTCATAATAGTTTTCTTATCATTGCTGCTGCTGCTGCTAAGTCACTTCAGTCGTGTCTGACTGTGCGCCCTCGTAGACGGCAGCCCACCAGGCTCCTCCATCCCTGGGATTCTCCAGGCAAGAACACTGGAGTGGGTTGCCATTTCTCTCTCCAATGCAGGCATGCATGCTAAGTCACTTCAGTTGTGTCCGACTCTGTGCAACCCTATGGGCAGCAGCCCACCAGGCTCCTCTGTCCACAGGATTCTCTAGGCAAGAATACTGGAGTGGGTTGCCATTTCCTTCTCCTTTTCTTATCATTAAATTAAATATGGACTGACTTTCTCTGACAGTATAGTTTTGCTGATCATGCCACAGAGGCACAGAAAGGGAGGGACTGGAATTTGAACTCATGTAGGAGTGATTCACAGCCCAGGCTTTCCTGATGTAGGACACTGTCCTGCGTGTATCTGAACTGACTCTGATTAGATCTTCTGTGTCTTTCTTCCTCTGGTTCTATGCTACCTTTGCTCACACTGGACAAGTAACTTTCTAACATGAAAGCAGACATGAGATGTAGGAAAACCTTCCAGTCTTCCTATCTACAAGAGCTTTATATTTCCTATCATAGAACAAGTTTCAGCTGTTTTAAGTATTATAATTATTCTTGCTTCACTGTTTTGTTGTAACACATTGAGAGTTGTAACACATCCTTTTAATTACAGATTTCATTTGCAAGCAAATTATTTTATTTTATACTTACAGCAACCCAGTTATTAACAGTTAGGAAAGCAATTAGTAGCTCCTTTCTCAGTGAAAGGAAATAAGAAGATAAGGTTTTTTCTCATCCAAGGTCATGTGCCCAAGGAATTGGCTTAAAAGGGCTGAAGACTCAACTTTCTGGTTTCTTTTTTAAAATTTTTGTTGAAGTATAGTTGATTTACAATATTGTATTCGTTTTAGGTGTACTGCGAAGTGATTCAATTATACATATATACAGGCTCCTCTGTCCATGGGATTTCCCAGGCAAGAATACTCGAGTGGGTTGCCATTTCCTTCTCCAGGGGATCTCCTCCACCCAGGGATCGAACTAGCATCTCTTATGTCTCCAGCCACTCCTGCATTGCTGGCGGATTCTTTACCACTGAGCCTAAAGAGGCACAACTGTAATTGCACTGGGAAATAAAGTAGCAGAAGTTACACCCAGAATTAACTACAGAGGGTCATCTCAGTGACAGAGTGCAAGAGAATCTTTACAGAGATAGTGAGCAACTACATCAAATGTTAACAAGGGTTTTTTCTGGATTGGGGGATTACAAACATCTTTAATGTCTTTATACTTTTTTTTTTTTTTCATTTTTGCAGTTAAACATGTATTACTTAGGGAGAAAGTAAAACACCCCCAAGAGAGATGATGGTAGAGACCAGTGTGGGGTGTTGTAGCCCAAGTCGGGGCAGAGGGCGTCATGAAGGGGAGGGGCTAGGGGAAGCCTGGAGCAGGTGATGCATGGCTGGGATGAGATGGGGTCGGCCCTGCAAGGGGAGCCCTGGCAGGGAGCTTCCCGGTCGTGAAGGAGGGAAACGACATAGCGAAAAGGTGCCTCATACTTGAGAAACCTTGCTTTAACACTGACTTTCTTTTACTTCTCAACAATTTTTTTTTGAAAATTGAAAGAGATAAACACAGAGTTTTGCTTTTGTCCTTTGCTAATGGATTTTTGATAAGACTTTCGGCTCGACCACATTTATAGGTCAACCTTGGCCCTCGCTTGTTTCCTCTATACCCGGCCCCTTCACCCTTGCTCACCTGTCTGAGCCCTGAAGGCACTGAATGTGTGAAGGTGGAATGAGCTTGGAGGGCTTCTGTTACCCCAGGTGGCTGTGATCAACTAAGCTGAGTACGTAAAGGCCCAGGGCCAGGCAGGCCTGCCATTTGCTCAGGTTTTGCAAGACGTGGTGGAAGATTTCCGTCCCTGCTGACACAGACCACCTAACCAGGTAACTCACATTTTTGTCTTTCAGGAAAGCGGATGTGCCTTGGAGAACAGTTGGCCAGGACTGAGTTGTTTATTTTCTTTACCTCACTTCTGCAAAAATTTACCTTCAGGCCTCCAGAGAATGAGAAGTTGAGCCTGAAGTTCAGAGTTAGCTTGACCCTTTCCCCAGTCAGCCACCGGCTCTGTGCTGTTCCCCGAGGGTGAAGTTGTTGGGGCGGGGGAGTGAAGGAGAGCAGGAAGAATGGGCCTGTCCCCGCTCAAGGCTCGGGGCCTGCTCAGAAGTGAGGGAACAGCATCCAGCACCTCTAGGACAGATCATAGGAACCAGACACAGGAAACTGCATTCAGGCTTTACCGTCTCCAGTGGGACCTTGAAGAAATCAGTTACGTTGTGATTCCATTTTCATCCAGAAGATTTAAAGTGGACAATGATTCCTTCTCTAAAGGAAAAATTGCTGTAAATATCAGAGGAAAGAATGGATTTTAAGTGGTTTGGAAATCATAAAGCACATCATAAAAGTCATAGCTCTGATCTGCTTCCTTCTATGACCTTCCTTAGATGAGGACTTGCTTCTGGCCTGTTGAGATGGCCTGGGTCAAACTGGTGCCAAATGGTGGATAAGAGTTAGAAGTTGGGCCCGGGGGCAGCCACTGACCTAGGCCAGAAAGGCCTTCACACTGGTAGCACTGAGCAAGCTTATCCTGCTTCTCCCTCAGACTAGCTCCTGGGAAGTCAGCAGGGCAGGTAAATTCCTGACAAATAGGGTTCTATGGAGAAACGATTCATCTGGTTTACCTACGGAAACACTACCTTGGTGTTGGACACGAGAGCTAAGAAGAATGTGAGCAAAATAAAGTAAACCTGGAAGGCAGATTTGGGGAACAAATGTAGACGTGTTTTCTGTCTTTTATGTGCCTCTTTACCTTAAACCCCATCTTGGGCATTTATTCCCAAGCCCCATGTTGGGATAACGATATGGTGGGTGTGATCTTTTCTTGAAAACTGATTGTCAGCTTTTGATTGACAAGTTAAGTCCCAGGCTTAACACAATTGATCAGCATTTTGCAGAGTGTGTATAGGAAGAAACTTTTTTAAAATGTGCATATCTATTATAAATTTTTGCTTTGCCATTACCATCCATGGACAGAGGAGCCTGGCGGGCTACAGTCTGTGGGGTCGCAGAGTGGGACATGACTGAGCGATTAACACACACACATTACCGTAAAGTTTTTGTATAGCAATCTATATAGCTGTAGATCAGCAACTTAGAGCAATCATATATATTGCTTGCTGATCTCTTAATTCCAATTGCATTTTAAACACCCTGCATTTGTACTCTCTGCCCGTGATTACTGTTTTTATATCATATTTTACATCTAATTGCTTGCTTTTTGTGGATGCAAGTGATTTTACTACCTTGTGAAAGTCACTCAGTTGTGTCCGACTCTTGGCAACCCCATGGACTATACAATCCAGGGAATTCTCCAGGCCAGAATACCGGACTGGGTAGCCTTTCCTTTCTCCAGGGGATCTTCCCAACCCAGGGATCGAACTCAGGTCTCCCGCTTCGCAGGCAGATTCTTTAGCAGCTGAGCCACTAGGGAAGCCCAATCATGAACTTTTTTTCACTGCCTTAGTCTTTTAACCTGCTCATCAGTGTAGGATCGGATGGTTTCCTACCTTTACTGTTTGCCTTTACCATACTTTATTGTTTCTATTTTATTCTGCCTACAGAAGTTCCTTTAGGATTTGTTGTAAAACTAGTTTGGTGCTGAATTCTTCTAAATTTTCCTTTTGATTTCTCCATTAAATCTGAACATGAGCCTCTCTGAGTATTATTGGTTGCAAGTTTTCCCCTTTCATCACCTTAAATATGACATGCCACTCCCTTCTGACCTGCAGATTCTGCTGAAAAATCATCTGATGATTTTATGGGAATTTCCTTGTATTTTATTTGTTGCTTTCCCCTTGTTGCTCTTAATATTCCCTTTTCATTTTTTTTTTTTTTTCATTTTGATTGTGATGTGTGTGTGTGTTCCTCCTTGAGTTAATCCTGTATAGGACTCTCTGGAATTTCTGGACTTGTTGACTGTTTGCTTTCCCAGGCTAGGGAGTATTTTCAGTTATTATCTTTCAAGTATTTCTGAGGTTCTTTCTTCTGTTATCCTTATGGGACCCCTATAATGTGAATATTATAGTTGATGTTGTCCCAGAGGTCTCTTAAACTGCTCTTATTTCTTTTCATTTTTTTCCCCTTTATTCTGTTCCATAGCAGTGATTTCCACTACTCTGTCTTACGGCTCACTGATCTATTCTTTTGCATCATCTGGCCAACTTGATTTCTTGTAGTGTATTTTTCACTTCACTTATCATATTCTTCAACTCTGCTTTTTTGTTCTTTATATTTTCTAAGTATTTTTTAAACTTCTAAGTTCTCACTCTGAATGTGAGAATGTGCATACATTCTCTTCCTGAGTTCTTTGATCACCTTTACGTTCATTACTCTGAACTTTTTTCAGGTAGACTGCCTGTCTCTACATCACTTAGTTCTTCTGTGATTTTATCTTGTTCTTTTGTCCCATATGTATTCCCCTGCCACCACATTAGTTTTTATATGTATGTGGTAGGTTTGTTATGCTTTTCAATCTTGGAGATGTGACCCTCTGTAAGAGATGTCCTATGCATCTGAGCAGAGCCCTCCCCTCTCATCACTCAAGGGTCAGGGACAAATTGGTCCCAGGATAGGGTGTGGTGTACATGATGGTTAATATGGGGCTTATATAAAATATAGTTGTAACCGTCTATTTAAGATAACTTCACTTGCAAACAAATCTTTCTCTCCTCCCCCATTATATGGTAATGTCACAACTTACATCTGTTTATATTGTGTATCCATTAATCAATCTTTTGTACTAGAATGAAAAATGATTTACCACCACTGTAATAGTAATATAGAATTGTTTTTGTCTATATATTTACATTTATCAATGAGTTTCATAATTTCTTATGCTCTTATGTTGTTTAATATCCTTCAGCTTTTATCTGTGAAAGTCTTTTGTTTCCTCTTCATTTTTGAAGGACAGCTTTGTCAGATACAGTATTCTTGGCTAGCAGTTTTTTTCCCCCTGCAGAATTTTAAATATATCATCACATTCCCTTCTAGAGGGCAAGATTTCTGATGAAAAATCTGCTTATAGTTTTATGGGGCTTCCCTTGTACCTAACAAATCACTTTCTCTTTTGTTTCAAAATTCTGTTTAACCTTTTAATAATTTGATTGTAATGTGTCTTGGTGTGGGTCTTATTTTATTTGGTATCCTTTAGGATTCATGGACCTGAATGGCTGTTTCTTTTCCCAGGTTTGTGAAGTTTTCAGCTATTATTTCTTTGAATAAACTTTCCCTTTCTTTCTCCTCCTGTGCTGCTCCACTGTTTCACTGCTCAGTCATGTCCGATTCTTTATGACCCTATAGACTGTAGCCTGCCAGGCACCTCTGTCCATGGGGATTCTCCAGGCAAGAACACTGGTGTGGGTTTCCATACCCTCCTCCAGGGGATCTTCCCGACCCAGTAATCGAACCAGGGTCCTCCGCATTGCAGGCAGATTCTTTGCCAACTGATGTACCGGGGAAGTCCCCTCCTCCTCCTGGGACTCTCTGAACTTTCTATAAGTCCTTTAAGCTATCTTTTTTCCCTTTTTACCCTCTGATTTCCAACAGCCAGTCTTTTTGGTTTGTCAATGCTTTTTTCAGCTTGATTTATTGTTTTGAAGCCCATTAAAGTTTTTCAGTTCAGCTATTGTATTCTTTACCTCTGCGATTTCTGCTTAGTACTTTTTAAATTTTTCTGTGTGAAATTCTCACTTTGTTCATGCATTCCTCTTCAGTCCTTGGTGAACATCTTTATGACCATTATTCTGAATTCCCTGCCAGGTAAATCACCAATCTCCATTTTATTTGGCATCAGTTTCGGGAAACTTATCTTGTTCTTTTATTTGGAACATATTTCCTTCTTTGTTTTCCTTGACTCTCTGTTGATTTCTACACATCAGATAAAACACGCACCTCTCCCAGGCTTCATGGACTTTCTGTGTATAGTATGAGATAAACCTCACCAATTATTCTGGCCAGAGATTCTGAGTGCCTCTCAGACTACTGTGCTTGTCCAAACTTTCATCTTTGTTCTTATTTCCCCCCAGGAAAATAAAGAATGTCAAGTCCTCAGAAAAGGTGACAAGTCAGTAGGTCAAATAACAGCTAGAAAACTTGGGGCACTAAATGAGTAAACCAAGTCCTTCTCTAAGTGAGACATCAGAAGCTGGAGTTTATCACTCACTTGCTATACAATGAACTTGGGTGAAGAACTGTGGCAAATTTCTGCACCCTTATTCAGACCAACCACTCTTTCAAATGGTTGCTTTGCTGTATTTCTCCCAGAGTCTTAGCAAATGCTGTGTAATGTTAGGTTTCATAGGTGGGTTAAAAGCAGTCCCTTGGGTAGCAGTTGGAAAGTGGGGGTCTTGATGTGAAGTTCAACTTCCTCTAGGGAGAAGCTGGGAGCTTGATTTTATCACTGTTGCAGGCAGGGAAGGGTAGGAGCTGCAGAAAGTACCTGCATACCTGTTTAAACTCCCAGTAGACTGGTCATTGCCTGTCCTGCGGGCTCTCAGAGACAGGCAAGTCAGAAATCAGATCCTCAGGCAGCAACTGTAAGTCAGAGTACCAGTATGCAGTTTAACTCATCCTAAAGTGTAGCTGAGAGCTGGGTATTTTGGAGTGAGCTGAGGAGTGTGATGGGAAAAGCATGCAGGGCCATTCAGAATTGTTGCTTCTCTGTTAACCCTGGGTGACTAATGCAGGCCTCCCAAAGAAAGGCAAGTTAAACCATTAAACAGCCAGCTGGAAAAGTGAGGACATTGACTGTACAGTTCAGCTCTTTCTAGGGAGAAGCTGGAGGCTTGGATTTTCACTGGAGCAAGCCAATGAGAAACCAAAGGAAATGCCCACATGCCCCTTTAAGCTGTGAAGCATAATAATTACCTACCCCAATAGCCCCCAGATAATACCCATTAGCACCAGGGGGCTTCTCTGGTGGCTCAGTCAAGAATCTGCCTGCAATGTGGGAGACCTGGATTCGATCCCTGGAAGATCCCCTGGAGAAGGGAATGGCTACCCACTCGAGTATTCTTGCCTGGAGAATTCCGTGGACAGAAGAGTATGGTAGGGTATTGTCCATGAGGCTGAGAAGAGTCGGACATGACTGAGCGAATAACTCTAACATTAGCTCCCAGATGCAGGCTGGTTAGAAGGCAAATCCTCAGACAGCAGTTGGGAAAGTCAGTGACATGAGCAGTCAACCCCTTCCAGGATGCAGGTGGGACCTGAGTATTATTGCCTGCTCACTCAGCACCTAGCCAAGGGGAAGGAGCTGGGCAAGTGTTGCACTAGTTTAAAACTACCTTATAGTTCCTTGAGGTCTT
>NW_011486910.1:652489-653477 GCF_000754665.1 Bison bison bison | reverse complement strand
GGGGAACAAGCAAAGACCAGGCCCCATCAGCTCCCAAAGGATTAGAAGCCAGTCCTTCAGGAGGCAGCCATAAAAACTGGGATGCTAGATGTGTGGTCCAAACCCTTCACTCAAGTTGAAGCTAGTGGCTGACAGTTTCCTCCCAAATGCCAATTGTATGGCATGCTGTTGATGATGAAGTTCATGGGAAGGGTGGCTCAGCCATTCCACCTGTTTCAATGGGTATTTTCTTAGTCACCCAGTGTGTAGGAGTCTCTAGTTTCGTGAAGTTTATCAAATCTGTGGGTGGAGGCTTGTTTGCCTATTCAGATATTCCTTCCAACACACCCTGCCCTGATGTCCTCGAGCATCTTGAGAGTGGATTTCTAAAGAAAACATTCTGTCCAGCATCAGCAATTCTCGTTCAGCTAGTGCATATTTACTGACTCTGTGGAACATACTGTGCCAAGTGTTGTGGGAGAAACAGAAATGAACCAGATATGGCCAAAGACCTCAAGAAACTTAGTGTAGCAGGACAGACACATTTTTTAAAAAAGGTAGACTGCATTAAGGTCACTAGGAAAAAGACTTTGAAAGTTACAGAAAAAATAGATCTCTCATTTTATCTTGGAATTTGAGTTGAAACGAGACAAGTGATCTAATTTACAACATTTAACCACTTATTGATAGCAAGTTGTTGCAGCCTAGGTGGGCAAGGGAATGGAGCACTTCACCATGAAAATTAGTGTAAGGATCCAACCGTAGCTCTATTCCTGAACATGTCACTGTGTGCAGGGTGATGCCTGGAAGTTTCACTTCATTATATTTTTGTTATCCCCTATAATCTGGAACCTCAGAGAGCTGTAGAGTATGTACATAAACCTAGATATCTAGAGTGAAAGTGAAGTCGCTCAGTCGTGTCTGACTCTTTCCAACCCCGTGGACTGTAGCCTACCAGGCTCCTCCATCCATGGGATTCTCCGGGCAAGAATACTGGAGTGGGTTGCCA
>NW_011486910.1:629627-652389 GCF_000754665.1 Bison bison bison | reverse complement strand
AGTGGGTTGCCATTTCCTTCTCCAGAGGATCTTCCCGACCCAGGGATCGAACCCGGGTCTCCTGCATTGCAGGCAGACGCTTTAACCTCTGAGCCACCAGGGAAGCCAGATATCTAGAGATATCTAGAGTAGAGCTGTCCAACAGGATTTTCTTTGATGACAGAAATGTTCTTAATCTGCACTGTCCCTCAGGCACATGGCATTCTAGATAAGGAGTGGAAGGGGGAGAACTAGGGAAAGCTTGCCCTTTCTTTAACTAGGCACCCATCACTATTATTCACATCTCTTTGGCCAGAACGTAGTTAAATGGCCCACCCAGTTTTACAAAGTAATCTGCTGTGCTGTGCTGAGTCACATCTGACTCTTTATGACCCCACAGACTGCAGCCCTCCACAGGCTCCTCTGTCCATAGAATTTCCCAGGCAAGAAGACTGGAGTGGCTTGCCATTTCCTTCTCCAGAAGATCTTCCCAATCCAGGGATCGAACCTGCACTCCTGCATTAGCAGGCAGATTCTTTACCACTGCCCCACCTGGAAAGCCCCACAAAGGAATTTGGCAAGTAGTTAATCCATACCTCCTTCCCATGCCTCCCCCTTGGTAAATGTAACAAGCTAAAGTATGGGGTTCTGTGACTAAAGAAAGAAGAGAAAAATGAATATTAAAGGACAGTATCAGATTTTGCAAAAAAAAAAAATTCTAGAGTCCATGATAATGCAAACTGGGGACATAAATGATACATCAAAAATCACTTTTACACATCTTCTCATTCACCAAAAAAATTCAAATGAAAAACAAAATTAGAATGAATGCAATTATTTTTTCTTTACCAGTCTAAATATTTAAGTTTTTTATTTAAAGCAGCAAATAAATGTGCACTTGTACCCACTAAAAATACATATCAGACACAAAATCAGAAAGTTTATTTACTTAAAACATCTGACAACCATCATATTGGACAATCATTTATTTAAAATAATATCCTAAATACTTACAAAAATAAATCCAGTATCACTTCTATTTTTTAAGTGTCAAAGTCTTTGCCATAGAAAATAGAAAGAACCTTTTATAAACTAAAAATTACATTTAAGATACATCAAGTTTAATAACTGCACACTATTTTTTTTTATGGTTGTGCTTTACAAATTTACTTCTTTGCAATGTACAGATTCACAATATGAATGTATGCATAAAACCACATACACATATTTTTACATAGGAATGTTATTCATTAAATACACATACAGAGAACCTAACACAGATAATATTGTGGCCTAAAAGCCATCCCATAGGGCCAGAGGTGTAGAAACAGGTATAGAAGTAGAAGTATTATTTGACATTCAACTTAGCACTCCAGTTATTAAAGATGAGGGCATCTTAGCAAGGGATTCTCAGTTTAATGTTTCTAGATAAGACATTAATTCTTAATGTATCTTAAATCATTAGTTCAACAGTCTTCTTCATTGAAAAAATACAATGAACTTGAAATATTTTGCGTTACATTAAGTTAAGCAGAGGATAAACATCAGTGTCATAGGTATACACACTTTTATTTTAAAAAGATAAAGGGAAGAGAAATTCAGCATTTATGTATTTGATAAGGAATGGAATGTCCCAGTGATTATAAAGTAAAACCACTTTGGGAATGATCTTTAATTTTCAGCATTTTCTCTAAGATTAATAATTCCTTTATCTTTACCACCCACAGGGTGTCAATCTCACTATATTAACCAGATGTGGAAAAGACTCTCACTTCTGATCAGTTCCTGAATTTCCATATAATAATCACAATAATATAGAACTTTAAATTATGTTAGTAATTTATAAGTATAAATACATATTGAGCATGTTAAATTCTATCAACTAGAAAAGTGATAAATCACAAAATTTGCTTTCTCTCTATTTAGGAAAAAAGAATCTAGCCTCACATCCTTATTTAGAAATTGCATGAATTATTTAGAAATTTCGAATATAATAACTGGAAAATTATAAGCAATTGGACTGTGAAAATTCTAATTTATTGAAATTGATGTTTTAGAACTGATTTCATTAAAAGGGAGCTTGAAGAGCTTCTGAAATCTCAATTACAGCAAGTAGTAAACACTAAAGGAGCAGATGTCTTACATTGACCAAAATGTACCAAAATGCTATAATACTTGGAAAATTTAATTAGCATGCTAAAATAGTTTCATTTCACCAGAAGTCACAGGCAAGCACAGACTATAAAAATATAGGAAAATGCAACCCAACAACATAATTGCACCACCAGTAAAGAACACCAAAATCTAAGAGGTAGTCAAAAGAAGTAACCCTGATAAAACAAAATATCCTGGCAGATGCTCCCTAATCTCAGAGACTCAAATAGAGTATTAAATTCTTACATCTTCAATGATTAGAAACATTTACTGGTATAGAATCTAAAAACCAAGTATCTGAATAATACTATAAATGGAACAATACTCGTATTTTCAAAAAAACAAAAAGGCTAAGAGGCTAAGAATAAAATCTTTAACAGAGGCCTATAAGCCTACTAAGTCTGGCCTACTGCTGGTTTCTGCGAAGTTTTACTGAAATACAACCACAACTATTTTATTTACATATTGTGTATGGCGGCTGCTTTTATACTTTCAGCTGAGATGAGTATTTGCAATAGATTATATGGCCCACAAAGTCTAAAACATTTACTGAAATATCGACCATCTGTCCCTTTATGGAAAGTTTGCTGGCCCCTGCTCTAGACCTGTGCTGATCGGTACTGTAACTGTGAACAGCTCTGGAAAAATTAACTGTGAATGTCACAACACAAGGTATTCAACTGAAAGGAATGTAAGATGCTGGTTATATCACAATTCAATTCCTTTTCATATCTGATATCGTCCTAACATTTTTCTTTTTTTTTTCATCTTTGTGTTCTAACATCGAGTATTTCCAGGTTTTTATAAAAAGATCAAGTACTGCGCTGTCCACTGGAGGTTTCTGCATTTTACATCTGCACTGTCCAGTACTGGAGCCACTAGCCACACGTGGCTGTTGAGCCCTTGAAATGTGGCTAGTGAAACCAACAACCTGAATTTTCAGTTTTAATCAATTTGCCACATCGTGGCTTTTGGTTACATTACTGGACAGCACAGATTTTACTCAAATTAAAATTCCAAAGTGTGACTCTTAAAAATGACTAAAAATAATGGAGTAACACCTTTGAGAAAAAGAGCTTTGGGCAGAAATGAACTGAATACCATAAACTCAGCCCAAGACAGGTTTCTTAATTAGTAAACAAGGTAAAACTTATTCCAAATTGACCCTTCACTCTACCACTGTACACTCTCTTTTCAGTGAAGAGGTAAACTACTTATCTTTTTTTTTTTTTTAACGAGAAGCCCTCTTAATTTTTCGCTTAAAAACAATAATAATTTTATGCTTTAAAGCAATAATTGTAATCTTCATTAATTATATTAAATATAGTGTGGGCATTTCACACAAAGTAGACTTTTCAGCTTGCTTCCCGTCAGAAAGTCATCTCTTAAAGTCAAAAGTCCATACCCTTAACATTTCAAGCATGCTATACAGAAGCCTTTGTTTATAGTAGGTACATATGAGAACTATGACCTTGTCTAAATCTGCAACATTTCCAAATAGTCACTCTACTATGGAGAAGTCATTTCAATATAGTCAAATCTTCCAAATGTTATTTTCCATTACATGATAAAATATACCCATTCAATGACAGAATGAGAGGTCAGAGGTAATATCTGTGTATTTTTAATCAAAAAATATAACTCTTGCATAGTTCTCCATGTGCCTACCTGTTCACTATTTTTATATGGACCAGAACAGTAGTTTTAAATTGCATATAACTGATTACACATTGCAAATTAGTTACTGCTACAACTGAGAACATTAAAATATACTAAGTCAATTTGAAATAATATAATACTCTCCAAAGACAAATGTTTGAGATGTTTACCTTATTATATCTTCCAATTACTCACACGTGCTCCCCTAGATAGCTACTTCTAAATTCTGTTTCCATATTAATCTGGCAAGATTAATTGCATACATTTTGATTTTTAAAAAGCTGCTATCCAGAAACATACACTTCTTTTCAACCTTGCAGTTAGTTGAAAGATACAAAACATTTTAAGGGCACTTCTGTTTATGTGTTCTTTTGCGGTTTAATCAGTTGTCGCAGCAGGAACTTTAACAGAGAGACTTCTTCTGGTGCTGGTGATGTGGCGCTGCTGTGCTAGGAAAGACCGGGCAGGAGCACAGGCCCCCGTGTCTTTGCAAGCACCACTGCTGCTCACAAGTCTAGATTCCATCCCCAATTTCTGGAATGCTAGACTCTGAACAAAAGTAAACAAATAAACAAATAATAAATGACTATTTAGAGTCTGCAAAGTGCTTTCCACCTATACAAAGTCATTTAATCCTCAAAACAATTCTCTAAAGCTGGTGTTTTCCTCACTTCTTATAGAGAAAAATAAGAGTTCAGAAGCTAATCTGCACATGATAATACCCATTGAGATAGGAGAAAACCAGGGCATAAAACCCAGTTTCTCTATTTTAATCCATTACATTTGAAATCTTTAAAAACAATAGCTTAAAATAATGTTCTAGAATTAAGCTTAAGTATAAAAACAACAAAAAAAGTTCCAAGGCAAACACTCGTGTCAGGCCATTATTCCAGCCACTATGAGCAGACACAGCACAAGAGAATAGCTCAGATCAATGGTGCTTGAAGTGTGGCCCGTGGATTAATACCTGCACCACTGGGAAATTTAAAAGTGCAAATTATACTTATGGATTCTACCCAGACTGACTGACTAAGGACCTCTGCAGGTAAGTCCGGTAGGGTATTTTAACAAGTCTTCTGACGCATGCTGAAGTTTGAGAATAACAGACTACTTCAAATTTACTATGGTCTAGCTGTAAATCTGCACATGACAAATTACTGTAGTTGTGGGCTGTTGCGTTCCTTACTAAGGAAAGTCATTACCCCTCTCTCACTAGACCACGTTTCAGTTACAGCTTCACTAGTAACTAGTACATAGGGTAAGTGTCAGTCACTCAGTCGTGCCTGACTCTCTGCAACCCCATGGACTGCAGCCCACCAGGCTTCTCTGTCCATGAGATTTTCCAGGCAAGGATACTGCAGTGGGTTGCCATTTAAATGCTCAAAAAACACAGGCTGAGAAATGACTAAATAATGCATTATTTGGCTCTAGTATCTTTGCTGATTTATGTGTCAAGAGGCCACAGAGCAACAAGGAAAATAATAAATAAGATCGTCTCTGATCTTAACTAGGATGGATAACCCATGAGGGAAGGTGCTGGGAACATTTCACACAATTTCCTTCAAGGTCTTGCTAAATTAAGGCAGAGTTTATCAAACAGAGGAGGGAGGGAAAGAATACAAAAAGTATCATAGCATGAAAGAAGAAGGCATGTTTGAGGAAGGAGAGCCAGCTCCACGTGATGAAGTACAGGGTTCACAGGTTGAGAGTCCGAAACTCTCCCACACTATCAATAAATACACAGTAGCTAAGGTCGATGGAGAAGGAAATGGCAACCCACGCCAGTGTTCTTGCCTGGAGAATCCCAGGGATGGGGGAGCCTGGTGGGCTGCCGTCTATGGGGTCGCACAGAGTCAGACACGACTGAAGCGACTTAGCAGCAGCAGCAGCAGCTAAGGTCGACAATGGCTGTGTTATTATCTATGCTAGCTGGTTAGAATACCCAAAAGAACCATATACATCAAGAAATGCTACTCTTGAAAACATCCCACTAAGGATAACAAAATAAAATGCATTTCAAATTATTTTATACTACTTTCTTTGTTAGGACAGACAGATAATTCTTGAAGAGCAGTGTCTGGACTAAAACAAATAAATACAATAAAGGGCATACTGAGATCAGCTTTATGGATATTAAATGCTGAGCACTAGTAACACTTAATTTTGCATTATACAGATATTTGTATTTCCACAGAAACCCTTTATGAAGAACATATTAACTGCTTTAGCTCAAATGAGGCAATTTTAAAAATGTTTATGAATTGCACGAATGCTTCACGTACATTAATTTAAAGGTTAGTGAGTAATGAAATCAATTTAGTGGTTTTGAAAAAGTCAGAATCAACTAAGGACATTAAAATAAAGTATAAAGTAAATTTGGATTATGATCATTTTTTTTTTTTTTAAATAAAAGATCATACAACAAAATACCTGAGTGCAACACACAGTCAGGTTAACTCTGTTCAGCTGTGCATAAACAGGAGCATGTTCTGATTTGCACTGATTCCTTCCATGGGTCATGGTCAAAATGTCTGATGAGCACGGTTCAAGACATCCAGTCACTGGCTAAATTTCAACTCACCTTATTATACCAGGCAGAAACAATGAGCTTTTCTTCATAATCACGGAATTTTGCTACTTTACATTCACTCTGGAAAAAGATACGAGGACTATTTAATATCCTAGAAATAAACCCAAACTGCTAAAAATGGATACTTTTTCATTATGCTCATGATCAAGAGAATGTGAAGAATGTGCTGGGAGGCACATACAGCAGACAAAATGTAAAGCTGAATCATGGAGAGTATATGCCCAACACCTTTAGGAAAGAGTAAGACTGACTAATAAATCTAGGAACTTTACTGGGAGAACAGATACTGAACAATAACAACAAAAACTGAGCGATTCTATCTAGAGAAAAAAGTAACCACTGGCTTCAGTGACAAAACAGAGCTGCACCTGTGGAGGAGTCAAAACTAAGGAGAAAGGGATGTGGTGAAAAATAACCAGAAAAATCTTTTAAAATTTCCTGTAAAGCTTAAGCATCAATTGTTCTGTCTGTATACTAGACTGGCTGTGGCCCTATCTGTTTGCCTAGAGACTGACATTCATTTCTTAACTATTCTAGTACAGTGGATTTTGTAATTTTGTTGAGCACCCGGTATAGTTGACTCACATAAAATGTTATAATCTAAAACATCTGAATGTTCCTACAGATGCTCATGAAATAAAAAGTGTACAGGAAACAAAGGAGGTAAGATGCTCTTCTGGATCACAGGCACTCCAGGAGGACTGCCCAAGGAGAATGCAGGCAGAATAACCTCTGCTATAAACACTAGCTTTCTGCTCTTTACTTCTGCAGTGTATATACAGATATGCATCCATAAATTAAAAGTCCATATGCAGGGTCTTAACTGAAGATTTCCTCAGAGCCCTGTATTAGAGGCATGGTTTTATCATCACAGCTGTTAGGGAGCTGCATGTCAGGCAACGACATTAGTGTACTCAGCTCATGGCTTTCACTGGGAAGTGAATAATCAGAGCAACTTAGAGTTCAGCAATCATTCAGTTCAATCATCCCATTATTTTACGGATGAACAGACTGACGACTAGAGAGGAAGGTGATAACTTTAACATACATTAACACTAAAGCTGTAACCTTGGCCTCTGATTGATGTGATACTGAATGCTGCGGGTACAGAGATATAAGATACAGCCCCTGTCCTCAAGACACTCTAACACATGTCATAAAGAAAGATGCTATCATGGAATGAATTCATGAGTTCAAAGTACATGGAGTCACTATGGAGAGATCACTAACTGTGCCTAAGATATATACGGAGAGCTTTATAGAAGAGGAGATATTCAAACTGGATCCTGAAGAATGAATAGTATTTCTCCCGAGAAATGCCTCTATCCAGTGCTTTTTACAATGCCTGACATGGCCTGGACAAGCATTTATAGCAAGTGCCACCATAACGCTGGTGTACATGCTGGATATTAAAGTCTTCAAGTCTTTAAATATTTTTACCACACTCTATCTAATGGCTCAGAAATAATGTAAAGAAAATGATAAATGAATACACTTCCCTAAAACATAACCTTCCTAGTTGACTTACAGGGAGAAGAAAAGGGAAGAAGAATCTGGTTAACTGAGTACTGCTGCTGCTGCTGCTAAGTCACTTCAGTCGTGTCCAACTCTGTGTGACCGGCAGCCCACCAGACTCCCCCGTCCCTGGGATTCTCCAGGCAAGAACACTGGAGTGGGTTGCCATTTCCTTCTCCAATGCATGAAAGTGAAAAGTGAAAGTGAAGTCACTCAGTCGTGTCCGACTCTTCGCGACCCCATGGACTGCAGCCTACCAGCCTCCTCCATCCATGGTATTTTCCAGGCAAGAGTACTAGAGTAGGGTGCCAGATGAGCTTTGTTTCTTTTTAAAAAAAAAAAATGAACTCTCATCCATCCTTTGATTTTAAAAGGAGCATGATAGCAGAACTCTACTAGAAAGAAGGACTAGCTATATGACTGGCTGTTACAGACAGACAGACATACAATGCGGCAGGGTACACACGCTTGGAAAGGCCCATCTTGTGGGCTAGTGAGATGCTCTGTAATAACCATACTGAGTGCTAAAATGTGCTACTCTTCTAAGTTCTTGTGAAACTTGATCATTAATGGAAAATGCTAACAGCAGTTAATTATTAGGATTATACAGAATTAAGAGGGGATAAATGCATATGGAAATTTTACCTCCAGAATCTCAATTCTTCTCTCTTTCTCTGCCAACTGCTTTCTAAGTAGCATTATTTCAGCTGATGCTGGATTTAATTTGGGATCTAAAGTTTTTATTACCTGTTTAAAGGAAAGAAAACAAAACAAATCTCTTATGTTTACTTTGTCAAGTACTGAAATATGAACACAGTCCATAAAATCAGTGTAAATAAAGTGGAACATTATCCAGAAAGTGATCCAAGAGTTAACTGCAGAATAATAAAAATAACATTCTAAAGAAATTCAATATTAAAAATATGAAGATACACATCCCCAAATCAAATTTCCTTTCTTCAAGACACAGTACTCAGGAATAGTTACTTAGCTTTATAAAGCTTTGAGCACTGAAGCCTTGAAATAACCCTTTTAAACATTTATCTGACTTATATCAGATAAATTAAAAAATTTTTTAAAGTTTAATTAAAATGAATTCAATAATTATACAATCTGCTGAATATACACGGTTAAGAGTAACAAAAATTTCTTAGCAATAATCTTTTTTATCACCATTATCTAATTAAATGTAATTCAATACATAAGATCAATATAATAGGTATTGATGATTTTGTGTGTAAATTCTAGAGTACTCAATTATAGCTATGTAAATTACTACAAGTTGAGTAAAAACAAAGTTTGATCAGATGTTGCTCAGAGTGGACTAAACTAGGTAGTCACCTAGTTTACTAGGTGTTTTCCTACTATGGTGGAAAATCAACTCAGAAATATCAGGTGTAAATTACAAGCAAAAACAAGTTTCCAATAATAAGGTCATTTGTTTGATCTAATTACAAAGCTATTTTAAAGGATTTAAAATTTACTGAAACTCCAATAATTTGGCCACCGATGCAAAGAACTGACTCACTGGAAAAGACCCTGATGCTGGGAAAGACTGAAGGCAGGAGGGGGGGACAACAGAGGATGAGATGGTTGGATGGCATCACTGACTTGATGGACATGAGTTTGAGCAAGCTCCAGGAGTTGGTGAGGGACAGTGAAGCCTGGTGTGCTGCAGTCCATGGGGTTGCAAAGAATTGGACACGACTAAGTGACTGAACTGAAAATTTAATGAATTCAGAAAATTTCATCTATGTTTACAGAAGTTAAGGAAAAAAAGACTAGAAGGTAATAATCCCTGAAAATTACTGTGGTTCATTCAAAACAATTTACTGAGCACTAAATGCGGCAGGCATTACAGCAGATGGGACTACAACAGTTCACCAGAGTCAGGGGACACTCCCATAGAAGTACACATTATAAAAGCAGACATATTAGTGTTTAAATCACAGTTTAATTACAAAGAACACATTAATAGTTTGTTGCCTCTAAGTGCTGAAAGTATGGTTGTGACTTTTTTATATTTTCTGAGTTTTCTATTATATACACATGCTGCTGCTACTGCTGCTAAGTCGCTTCAGTCGTGTCCGACTCTGTGCGACCCCAGAGACGGCAGCCCACCAGGCTCCCCCGTCCCTGGGATTCTCCAGGCAAGAACACTGGAGTGGGTTGCCGTTTCCTCCTCCAATGCATGAAAATGAAAAGTGAAAGTGAAGTCGCTCAGTCGTGTCCGACCCTCAGCGACCCCATGGACTGCAGCCTTCCAGGCTCCTCCGTCCATGGGATTTTCCAGGCAAGAGTACTGGAGT
The DNA here is from genome assembly GCF_000754665.1 of Bison bison bison. Classification (NCBI taxonomy): domain Eukaryota; kingdom Metazoa; phylum Chordata; class Mammalia; order Artiodactyla; family Bovidae; genus Bison; species Bison bison. Next base: position 642,183 of record NW_011486910.1, on the reverse strand, counting down.
GGGGTGCCACTGCCTTCTCCAATTATATACACATGGTACTACTTTAACCTCTGCCCTGAAGTAGCATAAGGGTAAAAAACAAAATCATATTTACCAAAAAAGCAGCTGTTTTTTAAATGACAATATTTGATGACGGCAAGAAGACGGGATTCATTGTCACTGCTTCATCTAGGTAGTTATAATACTTTTGGAATATCATTTCAAGCATCTTAACAATGTTCTTATACTTTGACCTAATAATTTTATTTGATAGATAAACCTAGGAATGAGATTAAGACAATAAACCAAAATAAGGCGAAAAACTTTCTATATAAATATGCTGCCTATAGCCTTATTTTTAGGAGCAAAAAAAAAAAAAGACATGGAAACAAAATTTTTCCAACAATAGGACGTCGACTAGGTAAACTATGATATATCCACTCAACTAAAAGAATATTACCTAGCGAGTCTTTTATTTTGTAGTCTGCTTCATATACAAAGTGTCTTCTTTGCCGCTGCATTCCCAGTACTTAGCATAACATTAAATATTAAATTATATCTATATAACATGAGAACATTAAGTTTCAAAATACAAATCATATGATCACAAATCATATGTGATATGATTATACAAACCAAGCGTGTGTTTGTATTATGGTAAACAATCACAGAGATAACAGGCATTGAAAAAAATGCACTCTTAAGAAAATATACCAAAAGGTTATGAGCAGTCGTCTCTGGGAACCTCACAATATATTTTCACTGAAAGCATTTACACTTTTGTTTTGAACTGAGACACTGAACTGTGGCAGTCTGCCTGGATGTTTCACAAGCCTGCCTCCCTAGAAGCTGGGAGCAGCCACATGCCTGAATTCTGCCCAATGAAATGAGAGGGAAGTGCTTTACACCTGATCCACTGAGTATCTCCCATGCAATCTTGGCTGTCTTCCCCAATCCACAGCTGGACAATGTCAAGTGAATCTGAGAACTCCATAGTGAAGAAGGCTGAGCCTCCGTCAGCTTGGGACTCTGCATGATTGCGCAGAGTAGAGCCCCTCCCACACTGACCAAGAGGTAAACTCCTACCTTGTTAAGCTTGAGGTCATGGGGTTTACCTGTTGCTGCAGGTACAATAACATTCTTTGAAAATACTTACAGTTAATGAAGAAAATATATTCACGGAAGTAAAAGATTTTATGAAAACAGTACTTACAAATATTTAAGAAAAAGTATGAAATAAGGGAAAGAATAATCTGGTGGACAGTAGACCAGTCTTTAGTTGTCTATTATAGACAATGCTAAAACAAGTTAAACATGTTTTCAAAGCTCAGTTTTCATAAAGGCAAATGTTAATTGTAAGAGCTAAAGATTACGTTACTTACAGTAGTCATTTTCTCCAGTGAGGTTACTGCAACATTTAAACTGTCCCTATGAAGTCATGTGCAGTTATTGTACCTGTTTCTATTTACTGAATAAAAGAAGAGAATTTTATGCAGAGCCTTAAAATACTGCTAATATGTCTGCCTTGCAAATAGGGACCTGACTGACAAGGCAGGGTGGTAAGGAGCAAAGCAACGTGACGTAGATCCATGAAGGGGGGTATGGACCCCGTTAGAACCCGAGTCACAAAGACTAAAATGCTGGAAGACAAGCCACTCACATTTCTTGCTTTCTCTAAGTACATTTTGTATCTTTCCTCCATTGCTTTCATATCTTCATCTTTCTTCTGAAGAGCAGCTTCAAGCTCATTGATCTTTTGTACTATTGTTGAAAAAAAGAGACATGACCAATTTGAAATACTCCCTCCCCACATAAAAAGAGTACATGTATTTTCTAAAGACTGATAAAGAGAACTTAAGAGAGAAACCTTTTATTCCTTCTTTATAGTGAATTCTCTAAAACTTTTGAACTATACCCAAGACATCCCTGTTTATTTTGTATTATTTTTTCTAAAAAATATCAATAATCTGCATTCCCAACCTATTTTTCTCCTTTCTAGCAGGTATTTCAATGAGCAAACACAGCTTATAATTTAAGCACAACCATCACAAAGTAAAATGTTCTTTCTACATATTTGAAGCTCATTTTAATCTGATTACAAATTTTATTTACACTTCCAAATTGCTAATTCTATTATGTTTTACAATGTTTGATACTCCTATATATCATCTGGTTCATTTTATAGATTTACTTTTTGCTTTAAGATATAATCATTTATTAATTACTTAAATCATTGAAAATTATCAATGATTTTTATTTGCAACGTATTTATCTTTGCATTGCCCAAAGACTTATATACACAGTTCTAGCATCCTTCAACTAAAAAGGCAAGTCTTTAGATACAGTCTGATTCAGGTTTTTACAAATACCCACCGTTCTGGTTTACATCTGGCTGGAGGTCTTCAATGAGCTCTTGTTTCTTCTGTAGTTCTTCATGGACCTCTGTTAGTTTTTCCCTAAGTAATGGAAAGAGCATGGAGGTTTGGAGCCAGAGAGACCTAAGAATGAAAACTGCTTTCTGCCATATAACATCTGTGGACTATGGACAAGTCACTTTCTGATTCATAATTTCCTTATCTGTGAAATGGTAATAATCCCTGGCAAGTATTCTAAGGGTTGGTTGTGAGGATGCAAACTGCCTGACACGTGGTGAATGGCAAAAATTTTAGTTTTTTTTCCCCAGCCACCCTAACTTTCCTAAGAAAGTTAAAATAAATATTTTACAGGTTAAACACCCCACATTGCCTGGCGGGCTACAATGGGGTCACAAAGAGTTGGACATGACCGAGAGACTAACACTTTCACTTTTCCTTTCCACATAATCTAGTTGTGACAGTTGTCTATTTTGTAAATTCTTCAAACGACACTAGCAATTGAAAAATACAGGAGTTTGGGATCACGAGCAGGCAGGCTGAATCTTTTACCATGTTTTTCTTTTCACATTTTGGTGACAGTGCTGAACATTCGATTGCATCAGGGTTTTTACTTTTTATAAACAAAATCAGAAAAGGGTATTAATAACCTTTTAAAGTAAAATCCTTCCCCTCTCACATTTGAAACGAAGTATCCGTTTTACTTACATATGAGCTTCCAACTTCTGCTTTAGTTTGCTGGACTATAAAAATTAGAAAAAGTTGCTGTAAGATAACTATTGTGACAAAGGTAAGTTTTTCAGACATCAAAATCTCTTTACCTCCTTTTGAAGATGGATTATATAAAATAATAAATGTTTTTAAAATTTTATTTCTAATCACATACTTTCAAAACATAAAATTTTAAGTATATTTTTACTTCAACGAAGACAGGAAAGAGAACAGAAAATTAAATTAGGAATAGTGCAAGAGTAGAAAGAAAAATGCTTCATATTTCTAAATACAATGAAAGTAAAATTTGAACTTGATGAAAAATAGCAAATGCAAGCTGAATGTGATATACTGAGGAGTATCAAACATTCAAACATCTAAAGAATTATCCATCTAAAATATAAAATTTAAGATTTTAGACCTTCACTGAAGAACAGACTTAAAAAACTATATCATCTCTATAATAAAACCTTACCATTAAATGCAAACACTTCTAATGATAACATCAAAATGAAGCAACTGGATTTTGTTAAAAAAAAATTTAAAACACAAAATTTTCTGTTTAAAAGAATAGGAATTTAAGTGGCAATAGTAGTTCTGAATCATCTACCAAACAGATTGAAAAGTTTGAAATATATAATCTGAAATGTATTTTTGATACCAATTATTTTTGTTTGTTTGTTTTTGGCCGAACCACACAGCACACAGGGTCTTAATTTCTTGACCAGGAACTGAACCTATGCCCTTTGCAGTGGAAATGTGGCGTCTCAGCCACTGGACCACCAGGAAAGCTCTCCAATAAATTTTTTATAGTGATAAATTTAAAATCTTTAAAACACTGCGATCCAAAATGTACTACCCCAAAATGATCCCATTTTAAAAATATTCTCTACTGTGGCTTAACAAAATTTGTATTAGAGAGGTACAATACCGTATATATGCACATATGAGATGCCGCCATGCATGAGACGATTTCTATTTTCCAAGCCCCCAGGGAAGAAAGAGAAAATCATATAAAGCATATAAAAGACAGAAAGGAAACAACCCTTTCAATCTTCCTTTTCATCTTATTTACTCTCACTCCATAGTTTTCTCCCCCATCAATACAGGTATGTCAGCTAACATTCTATCCAATCAAAATCTATCTAACACACCCTTCCTTTTTGTTGTTGTTGTTTTAGTTAAATACATTCTCCCTCAATTATTACTCCTTTTTTTCTCTGCACAGAAATCAAACTAGGGAAACATTGCTATGTCTACTCAGTTACACTGTATGATCTCTTTTAGGTTCTCTTATCTCTATACTCTCACAATTATTGACCATAAAAACCATGAGAAATGGCAAGGCCATGAGTCTGTAGGAAAGGAGGGAAGAATTAAGGGGCAATGTACTTCAAGACTGCTTTAAGATTTCTGTCCTTTGGAGGCTGGTGTGATCTACTATTTCCTGAGTGCTCTTTTGGTAGAAATCGCTTTCTCACTCTCTCTTTTCCTCAATTCTGACTGCTAATTACTCTTATTAGGGTTTTTCTCAGGCTAGTCCTGTTGGGATTCCAGCACTACTGTGAAGGTTCAAGTGTAGCATGCATGTAATCAGGAATTACATGAATCTAAGGGGTAGCTATTGAAGAACAGCAGATACAAATCACTTTCCAACCCATATTACTGATTTATAGGCTTCAAATTGGCAAAGTCACTGCATCTGTTATGCAGATATATACGGTATTTAAGGGCACCCCCCAATGATAAGGGTAGCATTTTCAAATATAAGATTAATTTGGGCATCAGGACCAATTACAGAGAGTCCATCCACAACAGAAGTATCATAATTTTTAAGTTACTTACACTTTCACCTTCAGACTTGGAGCCTTGTTCTTGTAAAGACTTCTGGAGGTCCTCAATCTGCTGCTGCAACTCTCGGATTCGCTCTTTGCTCAGCCTATTATAAGATGGGTTACATGTGTTTATTTGTACTGAAAGTCAAAGTACTTAAGGATTCGTGCATGTGTGCTAAATTGCTTCAATTGTGTCCAACTCTTTGTGACCCTATGGACTATAGTCTGCCAGGCTCCTCTGTCCATTGGAATTCTCCAGGCAAGAAAACTAGAGAGGGTTGCCATACTCCCTGCCAGGTGATCTTCCCCACCCAGGGATCAATCCCACTTCTCCTACATTGCCAGCGGATTCTTTATTTGCTGAGCCTCCAGGGAAGCCAGGTGCATTATGCAATTTAACTCACAGAGTGTGCATTTAATAGCAACAACCAAAGCTGAAAAACTACCTGTGGCTAGATATAATATATGGTACAGTAAACTACTTTCAAGGAAATATTCTTTTAAAAAAGATATTTTTATCCTAAAAGTATATATGCCCACATTTAAAAGTTTAAAGTACCTTAATGAGTTAGTTTAAAAAGCATAACATTTCTGCAGTGAACTCACTGGAATAAAAATTAGAAAACTAGCTCAGTTTTCCTTCAGTTGTATTTTTAATGAATGGAAACTAGGTTTCTGTTTCTTGTTTCAGATTTCCTACGGTATTGCAAGAAAAGGAAGGCCACCATTTTTTCAACCATTTCTTCATGACGTTAAAGAGCCTGGCACTAGCAACAAGTGTAGCTTTTTAACTTGGCAAAATCTCATTCTTTAAAACCTTGCTTAATCATTACCTCTACTGAAGTTACCAGCAAGACAATTAGTATCTTTCTCTTCATATATATGTATATGACAAAACATCCCCTGCCCACTATAATACTACATATTTCCACTGTTATATATATTACATAATCATTACCTATTCACATGTTTACCTTCCTGTATTAAAAGCTCAAACTCAGCATCTCCAATGCTGATACTGAATTATATAAATTAGCAATATTTCCCTTATGGCTCAGCTGGTAAAGAATCTGCCTGCAATGCAGGAGACCTGGGTTCGACCCCTGAGTTGGAAAGATGCCCTGGAGTAGGGAAAGGCTACCCACTCCAGTATTCTGGCCTGGAGAATTCCATGGACTGTATAGCACGTGGGGTCACAAAGAGTTGGACATGACTGAGCGACTTTCACTTTCAACAGTCTCTTCAAGAAGCTAAAATGCTATTATTCTTTTAACTACGGTTGATATAAGAGTACACATACAGGTTGACAGACAAGGTTCAAGTGTCTAAAATTCCTAGTGATCTCTCAGATCCAATACAGGTATGTCCAACAAACCCAAATACTTTTATTGCCAGTATGCTATTTGTAAGAGGCAGGACAGCAACAGTGGTAACAGCACAGACTGAAGCCTGACTGACAGAAGGCTCAAAGGCAGGTCCAGAACTCACTAGCTGTGTGATTTGGGCAAGTTTCTTAACGTCCTTGCACCCTCGGTTTCCTGTTCATAAAATGAGATTATCACACTTACTACTTCATAGAGTTATTATAAGAATTTCATGAGTTAATATAAAAAAGAGCTTAGAAGCTCACTAGTAAGCACCACATGTTGGTGTTGTAGTATAGTCACTATGTCGTGTCTGACTCTTTGCGACCCCATGAAATGTGGCCCTGCCAGGCTCCTCTGTTCATGAGATTTCCCAGTCAAGAATACTGGAGTGGGTAGCCATTCCTTCTCCAAGAGATCTTCCCAACCCAAGGTTCAAATCCGCATCTCCCACATTGGCAGGTGGGTTCTTTACCAATGAGCCACCAGGAAAGCCCAAGCGCCACCTGAACATAATTTTTTTAAAATATTTATAAATTTTAAGCACCTCACTGGTATCAAATAAGTACACCATCTGTTTTAAACACATTACCTGTAATCTTCATTACAACCTGCAAATAGGTGCCATCTCCAATTTATATCTGGGATACTAAGTGTGAGTTTAAGTAAATGCCCAGTTAAGTAAAGGTGGCATTCAAATTTGATTCCACAATCTGTGTACCATCTGTGCACCGGACTCCAGTTGAAAACCATTTATTGCCATTTATTCATTTGTTAAATTTTCTGTCATTTGTGAAGACATATGAATGAAATTCAAGAATAAGCAATCTGCTTAACAAAGTCTGCTAAAAATAATGGATAGTGAGAGATGAAAAAAACAGAAACTGAAACTTGCACAAATCCTAATGATTTGAACTACAATGACATCTTCCGCCTTTGTGAGTCACAATTCTGTGGCCAGGTAATTAAATGGCTATGATCATCGACTAGGAAGGAGTGCATCAGTCACCTCTGCTCGGTTTCCAGCTCATTCATCTTGCGGTGCTTCTGCTCCAGCTGCTCCTGCAGCTCCTCAATACGCTCGTTCTCAGTGCCTTCCTGCTGTAATCGAAGCATCTTATTTTCATGTTGCAGTCGAATGAACACCTCCCTGATGTTAAAAATCAAAATTTCTTTTTAAATTTTTTAAATATGAGTTTAAAAAATTCTTTAACTTTTGAAAAAGAAAATTTCTATCTACTCAACAGCTGTCATTTTGAAATGTTACTAAAGTTTCTAAAAGCTTTTCTTTTAAAAAAAATGTACACTCTAACACTATGTCTCAAAAAACAAATAGTAAATTTTTAAAGGTACAAGATTATAGATCAATAAATGTTTATTATGCAACTCTCCAAGAGATAATATGAATTTTTTTTGATAATTGAGAAACAATTCACATTAAAGTAATATACAGCACATCCTTAAAAAACATATGAAGAAAAAGCAATAGATTTAAGAAATTACAGTCTGCCTAAAATTTTTAAATATCCTTTTATGCTAATGACTGTCTTTAGAATTCTGTTTCTAGAAAATATTTTATTAAAGGTATATATACATATATATTTTTTAAAAATGCAAATGATAGGAATGGTGTTAAATTAAAAATAATGCTCTACTACCTGCTGCCCTCCTAAATCCCATTACCCAAAAACAACTAATTTCAATTAATCTCAATTTCTGTTCTGAATGCCAGCATGATAACTTTAAAAATATAGGCTCATAGGACTATTTTTAAGTGATTAATATCACTGCTGCTGCTGCTAAGTCACTTCAGTCATGTCTGACTCTGTGCGACCCCATAGACAGCAGCCCACCAGGCTCCCCCATCCCTGGGATTCTCCAGGCAAGAACACTGGAGTGGGTTGCCATTTCCTTCTCCAATGCATGAAAGTGAAAGTGAAGTCGCTCAGTGGTATCTGACTCTTAGCAACCCCATGGACTGCAGCCTACCAGGCTCCTCCATCCATGGGATTTTCCAGGATGCCATTTTCCAGGGTGCCATTGCCTTCTCCTGATTAATACCACTGGATATTACTAACTAAAAGTGCAAGTTAGTTTCCAGCCCAGCTTGTAAGGAGCTTTATCTTAACAGCAAAAAAACTGAACAAACTGAAAATCAACAACTTATAAAAACTATGCAAAATGAAAGAATTCAACCACAAAAGGCCACATATGGTATGATTCCACAAATATGAAATGTCTGTAATAAGCAAATCCACAGAGATAAAGAGTAGATTACTGGCTACCTGGAGCTGGCACTGGAGGGGAGGCAGGAATGGGTATCTTTTGGGGAGGATGAAAATGTTCTAGAATTAGATAGCGATGATGGTTGTACAACTTGTGACTACTAAAAAGTACCAGGCTGCACATTTGTAAATGCATGAATTATATCTCAGTAATAAATAAAGAGTAGGATGTGAAGTAATTAATAAGTAAAACTGTTGCCACAAAAAGGAAAAGAAGACCGTAAAAATACCAGGTAAGTCAAATACCTAGAAGTAAACACAGCAATAAAATACCAAAATAAAAGTTGGGTCAAGAGGAACCTTTAAAATGTGTATTTTAACTCTGGCTTACTCGTCCTGCAATTGACAGATCATCTCCTACTTTGTTTCACTGCTGGGAATTTGAAAACTATGTATTAAAAAGGTTTTCCAGAGTTTAAGAAAGGAAATTCCTGTCCATTAAATAACTGTCATTTTAAAGTGATACCAAAGAGTTTAAGGATAGAAAAATAAGTTCTACACAATAAAGGTCATATTACAAAAAACCAGAATATGTTATTCAGCTAGTAAGTGAAATTTTATTTCTGGTAAATTTTTAAACTGCTATAGTAGCAATAACAATATGATTTAGAAAGTATAAGCAGATGAGACAAAGTATTTTCAAGCTCTATGACTCATAAAATAAAAAATAAAGGCTTAGAAAATTATGAAAAGAATTCACATTTCTAATATTAAGTATGGGTTGTCAACTGATAAAAACAAATTTACCTATATTCCACTGGCATAATCTCAGCAGCAAGATTCTCATAACTTTTTGTAGCGGACGCATCTAAACAATATCAGCAACGAAAAAACAGATTAACATCCCAGTATCTAACATTAAAAAACCTTTTCTAAATGCAACAAAATCCACCTGCTTGGTTTAGGTGATCCTGTTGTACTTGTGAACATCGAAGCTCTTCATTTGTTTCTTTCAGAGTGTCACGCTGTTCTATTAGTCTCTAAAAAAGAATTATTTATATAAGCAAAATATTTAATTCTGCCCAAAAGCAATGTACTTTATACTTAAGATAATTTACCTTAATATGTTAATCTGATAATTGCTACCTACTTAATTAAAAAAGACAACGTTTTAGTTTTAGTGCTAAGGGGTAATTTTCTCTTGTGTAAATCACATAAATAACAAGACTTTATACAACACAAAGCTTGTGATTTTCCCACTAGATAGCTTATCTTTGAACCAAATGAATGTATTATACAACAGAGTACAAAAATTTAACTTTAGAGTAATAACAGGATATGGACTCTGGAGGCAAACAGAGTGTGGCTTGAATTCAGTTTTACTATTTCCAGTTGTATTATTTAAGGCAAGCTACTGACTCTTTGGCTTTAGATCTTTATCATCAAAATTGAGATACTGATTCAAAAGCCCCTACAAGGTGTTCTGAGTAGTGAATAAGAAAAAGTTTGTCTAAAGCTAGAATACAGTCCAGTGTGTAAGAGATGTGAGAGACTTGTTATTTCCTTCTATTACTGTAAACAGCATATTGGAAGTATGAATCTGTGAAAACCCACTATCTACCAGGGATAGTATGCTAGGACTTCATGTCATTAGTTATTTTATTTTACTAAACTGGATGAAGCACAAGCTGGAATCAAGATTGCCGGGAGAAATATCAATAACCTCAGATATGCCGATGACACCACCCTTGTGGCAGAAAGCAAAGAGGAACTAAAGAGCCTCTTCGTGAAGGTGAAAGAGGAGAGTGAAAAAGCTGGCTTAAAACTCAACATTCAAAAAGAGAAGATTCTGGCATCCAGTCCCATCACTTCATGCAAATAGATGGGGAAATAATGGAAACAGAGACAGACTATTTTCTCAGGCTCCAAAATCACTGCAGATGGTGACTGCAGCCACGAAAGTAAAAGACACTTGCTCCTTGGAAGAAAGTTATGACAAACCTAGACAGCATATTAAAAAAGAGACATTATTTTATGGACAAAGGTCCATATAGTCAAAGCTATGGTTTTTCCAGTAGTCATGTATAGTTGTGACAGTTGGACCATAAAGAAGGCTGAGCGCCGAAGTATTGATGCTTTTGAATTGTAGTGTGGGAGAAAGTGCTTGAGAGTCCCTTGAACTGGAAGAAGATCCAACCAGTCCATCCTAAAGGAAATCAGGCTGGAATATTCATTGGAATGACTGATCATGAAGCTGAAGCTCATACTATGGCCACCTGATGTGAAGAACTAACTCACTGGAAAAGACCCTGTTCCTGGGAAATATTGAAGGCAGGAGGAGAAGGGGACAACAGAGGATGAAACAGTTGGATGGCATCACCGACTCAATGGACATAAGTTTGAGCAAGCTCCAGAAGTGGGTGATAGACAGGGAAGCCTGGTGTGCTCCAGTGCTGCTGTTGCTAAGTCGCTTCAGTCGTATCTGACTCTGTGGGACCCCAGAGACGGCAGCCCACCCGTCCCAGGGGTTCTCCGGGCAAGAACACTGGAGTAGGTTGCCATTTCCTTCTCCAAGGCATGAAAGTGAAAAGTGAAAGTGAAGTCGCTCAGTTGTGTCCAACTCTTATCGACTCCATGGACTGCAGCCTACCAGGCTCCTCCGTCCATGGGATTTTCCAGGCAGGAGTACTGGAGTGGGGTGCCACTGCCTTCTCCACATGGGGTTGCAAAAAGTTGTACAAGACCGAGCCACTGAACTCAACTCGTTTTATTTTACAGCTGACAGTCAAATGACAAATTACTACACTCTGAGAAAAAGGCTCAGGTTTAAATGAGTTTTCCAGAACCTGAAAAGTAACATAAAATCGTATTTTAAATGCTGCTATACTTCAAATCAATAAACAAAACCCTATTAGGTCCATCCAGATCAGATCAGATCAGATCAGATAAGTCGCTCAGTCGTGTCCAACTCTTTGCGACCCCATGAATCGCAGCACGCCAGGCCTCCCTGTCCATCACCAACTCCCAGAGTTCACTGAGACTCACATCCATTGAGTCAGTGATGCCATCCAGCCATCTCATCCTCTGTCGTCCCCTTCTCCTCTTGCCCCCAATCCCTCCCAGCATCAGAGTCTTTTGCAATGAGTCAACTCTTCGCATGAGGTGGCCAAAGTACTGGAGTTTCAGCTTCAGCATCATTCCTTCCAAAGAAATCCCAGGGCTGATCTCCTTCAGAATGGACTGGTTGGATCTCCTTGCAGTCCAAAGGACTCTCAAGAGTCTTCTCCAACACCACAGTTCAAATGCATCAATTCTTCGGTGCTCAGCCTTCTTCACAGTCCAACTCTCATATCCATACATGACCACAGGAAAAACCATAGCCTTGACTAGATGAACCTTTGTTGGCAAAGTAATGTCTCTGCTTTTGAATATGCTATCTAGGTTGGTCATAACTTTCCTTCCAAGGAGTAAGCGTCTTTTAATTTCATGGCTGCAATCACCATCTGCAGTGATTTTGGAGCCCAGAAAAATAAAGTCTGACACTGTTTCCACTGTTTCCCCATCGATTTCCCATGAAGTGATGGGACCAGATGCCATGATCTTCATTTTCTGAATGTTGAGCTTTAAGCCAACTTTTTCACTCTCCACTTTCACTTTCATCAAGAGGCTTTTGAGTTCCTCTTCACTTTCTGCCATAAGGGTGGTGTCATCTGCATATCTGAGGTGATTGATATTTCTCCCGGCAATCTTGATTCCAGCTTGTGATTCTCCCAGTCCAGCGTTTCTCATGATGTACTCTGCATATAAGTTAAATACACAGGGTGATAATATACAGCCTTGACGTACTCCTTTTCCTATTTGGAACCAGTCTGTTGTTTCATGTCCAGTTCTAACTGTTGCTTCCTGACCTGCATACAAATTTCTCAAGAGGCAGATCAGGTGGTCTGGTATTCCCATCTCTCAGAATTTTCCACAGTTTATTGTGATCCACACAGTCAAAGGCTTTGGCATAGTCAATAAAGCAGAAATAGATGCTTTTCTGGAACTCTCTTGCTTTTTCCATGATCCAG
>NW_011486910.1:628138-629527 GCF_000754665.1 Bison bison bison | reverse complement strand
GAAGTTCACGGTTCACATATTGCTGAAGCCTGGCTTGGAGGATTTTGAGCATTACTTTACTAGCGTGTGAGATGAGTGCAATTGTGCGGTAGTTTGAGCATTCTTTGGCATTGCCTTTCTTTGGGATTGGAATGAAAACTGACCTTTTCCAGTCCTGTGGCCACTGCTGAGTTTTCCAAATTTGCTGGCATTTTGAGTGCAGCACTTTCACAGCATCATCTTTCAGGATTTGGAATAGCTCAACTGGAATTCCATCACCTCCACTACCTTTGTTCGTAGTGATGCTTTCTAAGGCCCACCTGACTTCACATTCTAGGATGTCTGGCTCTAGGTCAGTAATCACACCATCATGATTATCTGGGTCGTGAAGATCCTTTTTGTACAGTTCTTCTGTGTATTCTTGCCATCTCTTCTTAATATCTTCTGCTTCTGTTAGGTCCATACCATTTCTGTCCTTTATCAAGCAATCAACTTAGCAGTAAATTGGTAACTGATTCCAAGGGTCCTTAGGCCAGTGTGTACAGTGTTCTAAGAATCTCTGAATGCTGTAAATTATAACTACAGTCAGGCATCAGGACCCCTATAAATCTGTTCCTTCAAAAATGCAATGTGAACACTTGAAATTTGTCAAAATCAACTTTTCAAAAAGTCTGAAGATTAACCAAAGGTCAGCCATGATTTTAGGAGGACTTATTAAAGAAAATGTGCTAAACCTCAGAACAGTGAGCTTTTTGTTCTAACTATCCTGATTACTATCACCCTCTCCCTAACCATGGAGTAGCCCTGAGTAGCTTTGAAAGCAGAGGTTACCACCACCTGGAGAGGCTGACTAGCTATGAAACTCTTCTTTAAAAGCCCCATGCTAGATATATCAAAAGAAAAAGAAAACTATCACTATTTGGTCTGTCGAGCAGCACCTTGGAGAAGTCCCAATCATGCTTTTCATTATTTGAGCTAATTTGGTGCTTGCTGTGCCAGAAAATATTCCTTCAGATCAGTCACTCAGTCGTGTCTGACTCTTTGCAACCCCATGAATCGCAGCACGCCAGGCCTCCCTGTCCATCACCAACTCCCAGAGTTCACTCAGACTCACGTCCATAGAGTCAGTGATGCCATCCAGCCATCTCATCCTCTGTCATCCCCTTCTCCTCCTGCCCCCAATCCCTCCCAGCATCAGAGTCTTTTCCAAGGAGTCAACTCTTCGCATGAGGTGGCCAAAGTACTGGAATTTCAGCTTTAGCATCATTCCTTCCAAAGAAATCCCAGGGCTGATCTCCTTCAGAATGGACTGGTTGGATCTCCTTGCAGTCCAAGGGACTCTCAAGAGTCTTCTCCAACACCACAGTTCAAAAGCATCAATTCTTTGGCGCTCAGCCTTCTTCACAGTCC
>NW_011486910.1:626782-627479 GCF_000754665.1 Bison bison bison | reverse complement strand
AGTCAAAGGCTTTGGCATAGTCAATAAAGCAGAAATAGATGTTTTTCTGGAACTCTCTTGCTTTTTCTATGATCCAGCAGATGTTGGCAATTTGATCTCTGGTTCCTCTGCCTTTTCTAAAACCAGCTTGAACATCTAGGGGCGATGGCCGGGAGGAGCTACCCCATGCCCCCATGCCCGATGCCAGGGGCGGCGGCCGGGAGGAGCAACCCACGCCCGAGGCCAGGGTCAGCAAGGAGAGGAGTTACCCGGAGCCGTGGCTGCAAGGGCGCAGGAGGGCCTAGAGGAGCTATCCCACATTGAAGGTCAGGAAGGGCGGCGGTGAGGATGATAGAGTCAGTTCCTAGACAGGTTGATAGGGAGTCTAGGGGTACCCAAGGAGAGAAGGGTCTGAAATTCTCAAAGAGGAAGAAAGGACAAACTTTTTTCTTTCTCCACATTCCTTAGGATTATATACCAATAATGTATCCTGCCTAAGGACAGTCTTTGGATTCAACCTTCTGTTATTTTAAAATGTTAATTATGGGAGTATACCTGGTCTTTACAAGGATGTATCTTGCCTGAGGACAGTGTTATCTTAAAATGTAAATTATGGGAGTAGGTCGGAGGAGGTCTTTACAACCTCCAGACATTCTTTGGATTATATAACCTCATTATTAACACTAGCAAGCGGGTACTCTTTCTACCCCCTTCTGAT
>NW_011486910.1:593031-626682 GCF_000754665.1 Bison bison bison | reverse complement strand
GAAGCTTTCTCTATCTCCTTTATACTTTAATAAAACTTTATTACACAAAAGCTCCGAGCGATCAAGCCTTGTCTCTGGCCCCGGATTGAATTCTTCTCCTCCGGGGGCCAAGAATCCCGGTGTATTCGTGTGATTCAACAACAACCTTTCAAGGAGATACCCCTCATCCAAGGTAAGGAGCAATGGCTGTGCTTTGTTGGAGCAGCCGTGAAGAGATACCCCACGCCCAAGGTAAGAGAAACCCAAGTAGGACGGTAAGTGTTGTAAGAGGGCATCAGAGGGCAAACACACTGAAACCATACTCACAGAAAACTAGTCAATCTAATCACAGTAGGACCACAGCCTTGTCTAACTCAATGAAACTAAGTCATGCCCATGGGGCAACCCAAGACGGGCGGGTCATGGTGGAGAGATTTGACAGAATGTGGTCCACTGGAGAAGGGAATGGCAAACCACTTCAGTATTCTTGCCTTGAGAACCCCATGAACAGTATGAAAAGGCAAAATGATAGGATACTGAAAGAGAAACTCCCCAGGTCAGTAGGTGAATCATCAGCAATTGCTTTCATTATAGCTGCTGAAGGCATGATGCCAGTTAAGGCAAATAAGACTCTTGCCAAAAACTTACAAGGAAGAGCTGGGGAACAAGATATCCATAGAGGACGTTAAAAAGTCCTAACATATTCCTGTAGATCCAGGAGGTCAGCTATGTACAGAGCTGTGTGCATGCCCAGAAATAACCTGAGAGGACCCCAATGTCTCAGCTCTGGATAAACTTGAAGCCCTGTGCAAACAGGAAATAAAGGCAAAGGCAGAGTTTTAAACTTCCTAAGAACTGAAGATGTTTTCCAAAATAAACACACATTGAGGCCTTTGGCAAAGATTGGGACATCTACGGAAATAGCTGACAAATCATTAACTGATCTCAGTGGTTACTGGGCAGAGAATGCAGTGGCTCCACATTACAAAGAAAAAAAAACTTTACAAAGAAAAAAAAACTTTATAGAATTAGTCTAAAAGAGTCACTAAAAAACCAGCAAAAACAAAAAACCCTGAGGTTGGGGGGAAATCTGATTTCCAGAGTTGAAATACATTATTATTTTAAAGGTCATATTTTAAACAACAACAAAAAAACAAAACATGCAAAGAAATAGAGAAATACCTACACAGGGGGAAAAAATGAACAGTTAACAGAAAGAGTCAATGAGATGACACTAGTGGGTGGACATACTAGACAAAGACTTTAAGTGAGCTAAGACCAAAAATGCAGGAACATTTTCTCAATGCATTTTATATCATATCACCTTGACACCAAAACCAGGCAATGACATCAAAACAAAACTACCAACCAATATCTCTTATAATACAGATGGGAAAACACTCAACAAAATACTAGTAAACTGAATCAAGCAACATACAAAAGTGATTATACCCTATGACTAAGTAGAATTTACCTTAAGAACACAAACTGGTTTAAGATTTTAAAAAATCAATGTAATACATGACATTAATACAGTAAAAGACAAGAACTATGTGTCATCCTACTAACCCAGAAACAGAAGTTGACAAAATCCAGAACCCTTTCAGGATAAAAACATGGAATAAATTAGGAATTAAAACTTCTTTAACCTGACAGAAGGCATCTACAAATAAAATCTACAACTAATAAGACACATAATGGTGAAAGAATGAATGCTTTCTTTCGAATATTGGAAACAAGAGAAAGATACTCTCACCTTGCCATTTCTTTCAACAAAGTACTGAAGGTTCTAGACAGGACAATTTAACAAGAAATAAAAGACTCAGAATGCAAAAAAAGAAATAAAACTATCTGTATTTACAGATGTCCTGATTTTGTATATAGAAATCCTAAAGAATTCACTAAAAACTATTAGAAATACTAAGGGAATCCAACAAGGATGTAAATAAAATATAAGATCAATGTCAAAAAATAAATTGTATTTCTATTGTTAGCACTGACAGAAAGAATAAAAACTCATGAACAGTTTTAAAAGGTATGAATTTTATAAAATGAAAACTACAAAACACTGTTGAAAGAAACTAAAGACCTAAATATATGGAATGTTATGACATATTAATGGATCAGAAAACTTAATGCTATTAAGGTGGCCAGGTTTCCAAACTGATCAACAAATTCAGGAAATTTCTATCAATATTTCAATCTGGCTATTTTGCAGTAACAATAATCTGACCCTTATATTCGTATGAAATGCTAGAGACCCAGAATAACCAAAACAATAGCTTTCCAAAGAAAAAGTTGGAGAACTTATTTCAAACAAGTATACTTTCCAATTTGAACTTAGTACAAAGCTTCAGTAATCATGACAGTGTGGTACTACCATAAAATTAGACATGTATATCAATGACAGTTAAAAATCTGGAAATAAACTCTAACATTTGTGGCCAAATGCTTTCTTTTTACTTTAAAAAAATTAATAGGTTTTTTTTTTTTTTTAAAAAAGACCTGAACAGAAAATACAAAGTTCCCATATATTCCATCATCGCCACCCCTCACCAACTCCCCAGTTTCCCTTATTATTAACATCTTGCATTAGTGTGGCTACTTGTAAGAACTGATAAGCCAAAAGTGATACACTACTATTAACTAAAGGACATAAGTCTACATTAGGGGACATTCTTTGTTTCATTTTTATGAGTTTTGACAAAGGTATAATATATCCATCATTACAGGACCATGTCAACTGATTTTTAACAGTTGTATCAAGAATATTCAGTGGGGGAAAGAACAGTCATGTCAACAAATGGTGCTGGGACAAATGAATATCTAAACACAAAGGAAGAAAGTTAGAAACCTATCTCATACCACATAAAAGTGAATTCAATATTGATCACAGAGTAAATATAAGTAAATATAAGAGCTAAAAATATAAAATTCCTAAAAGAAAACAGAGGAATAAACCTTTATAACCTTAAGGTTACCCAATGGTGTCATAGAAACACCACCAAAAAAACACAAAATAAAAAGTAGATAACTTTGTTTTCATCAAATAAAAAACTATTCTGCTGCAACACACACACACACACACACCATTTAAAAAGTGCAAAGATGACTCACAGAATGGGAGTTGCAAACCACGTATCTGACAAAAGATTTGTATCTAGAATATATAAAGAACTCTTAGAATTCAAAAATAAAAAAGCAAATAACAAATAAAATATGGTCTAAAGAATTTGAAGAGGCATTTCTCAAAGAAATAAAATCAGAAATGGTCAATAAGTTCATGAAAAGATGTTCAACATCATTTGTCATTAGGGAAATACAAATCAAAACCACAATGATATACTACTGCATACCTACTAGGATAGCCAAAGTCAAAACTCAATATGATTTGACAAGAGTTGGGAGAAATTGGAATCTTTTACAAACTACTAGTGAGAATGAAAAATGGTTCATCCACTTTAGAAAAGTCTGGTAATTCTTAAAAAAGTTAAACACCTACCATATGACCCAGCAATACCATTCCTCAACACCTATTCAAGAAATGAAGATGTGTGTCCACATAAAAACTTGTACATAAATGTTCATAGCCCAATACAGTATACTAACGCATATATATGGAATTTAGAAAGACAACCCTGTATGCGAGACAGCAAAAGAGACACAGATGTATAAAACAGTCTTTTGGCAACTCTGTGGGAGAGGGAGGTGGGGATGATTTGGGAAAATGGCATTAAAACATGTATAATATCATGTAAGAAACAAATTGCCAGTCCAGGTTCGATGCAGGATATAGGAAGCTTGGGGCTGGTGCACGGGATGACCCAGAGGGATGGTATGGGGAGGTGAGAGGGGGGTTCAGGATGGGGAACATGTGTCCACCCGTGGTGGATGCATGTTGATGTATGGCAAAACCAATACAATATTGTAAAGTAAAAAAAAAAAAGAAGATGCAACAATATACTGGCAAAAAAAAAAAATGTTCATAGCCATATTATTCATTTAATAGGCAAAATGTGGAAACAACCCAATTGCACTTTGTTTCCACTGATGAACAGATAAATAAAATGGAGTATATCCATATAACGGATTACTCAATTCAGTTCAGTTCAGTCGCTCAGTCGTGTCCGACTCTTTGCAACCCCATGAATCGCAGCACACCAGGCCTCCCTGTCCATCACCAGCTCCCACAGTTTACCCAAACTCATGTCCATTGAGTCAGTGATGCCATCCAGCCAACTGACCCTCTGTCGTCCCCTTCTCCTCCAGCCCCCAATCCCTCCCAGCATCAGAGTCTTTTCCAAGGAGTCAACTCTTTGCATGAGGTGGCCAAAGTACTGGAGTTTCAGCTTTAGCATCATTCCTTCCAAAGAAATCCCAGGGCTGATCTCCTTCAGAATGGACTGGTTGGATCTCCTTGAAGTCCAAGGGACTCTCAAGAGTCTTCTCCAACACCACAGTTCAAAAGCATCAACTCTTCGGCACTCAGCCTTCTTCACAGTCCAACTCTCACATCCATACATGACCACAGGAAAAACCATAGCCTTGACTAGACGGACCTTTGTTGGCAAAACAATGTCTCTGCTTTTGCACATTCTATCTAGGTTGGTCATAACTTTCCTTCCAAGGAGTAAGCGTCTTTTAATTTCATGGCTGCAATCACCATCTGCAATGATTTTGCAGCCCCCCAAAATAAAGTCTGATGGATTACTACTCAGCAATAAAAATGAGTGTAGTACTGATACCTGCTACAACACTGATAAACCCTGAAAGTATTATGCTAAATGATGGAACCCAGTCACAAAAGTCATAAAGTGCATGATTATATATTCAGGACAGACCAGGCAAATTCACAGACAGCAAGTAGATGATGGTTGCTAAGGCTGGGGAAAAGGGGACCAGATGCAGAATAACTGCTATCAGGCACAGGGTCTCTTTGGAATGATGACAGAATTCTAGAAACAATGATGGTTTCCAACTCTGAATACTTACACTACTGAACTATACCTTTTAACTAGGTGCAATTTATGATATGTAAATTATATACTAATAAAGCTTTTAAAAATTGCATCTATGGTCCTTGCTTTCAAGGAATTGACAGTCTAGAGCTGGAACACATGCACTGAGACATGACTTCATCATATCAAGAAAATTTAACAAAACTGCACAAAGAATTTCTACAAGACTTTCTTTTACATCACTAATTTCAATTTGGAGAAAGAAGAACTGGTTACATCACTTCCATTCTTAAAACAGCAAGGATAATATTAAAACTAAAATAGGACATACATATTTCACATCAATTACATTTATGTTTACCTCTTTTTCCTTAAGTAAAGCTTCGTGTTTCTCTTCAAGCCGCTTCATTTCAAATGCTAGTGTGTCCGCCCTTTTGGATTCAGAGGAAAGTTTAACATGAAGATCCTGAACCTTTTATCAGAAACAAAAGTAGAAAATAAAGAGTATATAATATTCATAGCATTTCAGAGATCAATAAATGAACTGGAAATAAAATTTATAGTAAGATTACAGTCTAATTCTAAATATTTGTGGAAATGGCATGTAAATAAAAAATTAAAATAAGTTTTAAAATACACAAATAATAATTTAGCAAAAAAACATAAGTAAGTCTTCTACTGTTTCTCTAGGGTGTTTGATAAATAACAAAAGAGAATATTTTAGGTTATAACTCCATTCTCTAGGTATTTATCCCTGGTTATCAGAAATGTTAATGAAACAATAAAATATCCCCAAAGTATACAAGCTCAGAAGCCAATAAAAATGCCACAAGGGAAGCCCAATAATACTGGAGTGGGCGGTTTATCCCTTCTCCAGCAGATCTTCCTGACCCAGGAATCAAACCGAGGTCTCCTGCACTGCAGATGGATTCTTTACCAACTAAGCTATCAGGGAAGTCCAAAAGACCTAGAAAACACAAACTCAATGATCAACTCTTGAATTAAAATTACAGATAGAAGATACATGTGATAATAAGTACACAACTGACTACAAGTAGTGTTTATTTGGGGCTTCCTGGGTAGCTCAGTGGGTAAAGAATCCACCTGAAATGCAGGAGACCCCAGTTCTATTCCTGGGTCGGGAAGTTTCCCTGGAGAAGGAACAGACTACCCACTCCAGTATTTTGGGGCTTCCCTGGTGGCTCAGATGGTAAATAATCCACCTGCAATGTGTGAGACGTGGGTTCTATTACTGGGTTGGGAAGATCCCCTGGAGGAGGGCATAGCAACCCACTCCAGTACTCTTGCCTGGAGAATCCCAATAGACAGAGGAGCCTGGCAAGCTACACAGTCCATGGGATTGCTGAGTCAGACACAACTGAGTAACTAAGCACAGCACAGCACAGTGTTTATTCACTGCTACATCCTTCTTAAGGAGTGAAAAGTTATACTCTTTCAATTTTATTGATTAAAAAAATTTAGGTATTTTCTTACCTGTCTCTTGTATGTTTCTAATTGTGTGCGTGCAGCATTTGCCTTCTTTAATTCCTCTTCTAAGCTGACTGTATTATGCATGTACATCATGTTTGTTTCCTGTAAAGTTTTCACTTGCTTGCGAAGGTCATTCAGATCTTGTAGCTTCTGACGATATATCTCAACTGTAGACTCCAGTTTATTTGCTTTATCAGAGGTAGCCCTATAATAACAAAGATTAAACATTACTATGTAAAAACAAGTAAATGCACATAACAGTGTTATTCTGGCTGTAAAACGAGTCTTCCAAATGAACTATCAACTGGTCAAAAAAAATGAGAGGGACAGAGACAAGAAATCATTAACTTTGTGAGAAATCTGGAAATGGGCTCAAAAAGTTCAACCCTTCTGTTATAAAGTCATCAAAATAAAATGCTCAAAATTTGACACACTGTATTATTGAACTATTCTATATATCTCAACAATGTATAAAAAAAAGAATGGTTTTGTAAATACAGCTGAACAATTCCAAGCTGCATTTTAGCTCACAGGCCAGTTGTGCTCTGTGCATAAATCTAATGTAGTTTGTTGTAAGTATTTGATATACTCAGTAAGTTGACCTAATTTATAATTTGTTTGGCAAAGCACTTCCCTTTAGAGTTGTGCACACTTGACAAATGGGATGGAGAAAAAATAAATAAACAGAATCACTTCAATATCACATGAAGGTTAAAATTAATGCTTATAAAGATTTTGTTTTAAATGAACATTAAAAACTGTGTAAGAAATGGTTAATTAAGAAAAATTAACATAAAAAATCATTTAAACAGATTCTTTGCTTAACATTTCGTAGGCAAAGCTCATTATAAACTTTGTACTGTCAAAGACAATAAGAGAACCTGGGATAATCTTGAAATAAATGCTAGGATTCTTATCTATATTTTATCAAATGTCAAAATACGGTTTGTGAGAATACATTTCTTACACAAAAATTTCACAAGATGTACTAGTAAGTACAAGAAGGTCAAGTCAAATGTATCTAAAAATAACAGCTTACAAATTTTTAAGAAAAAGGTATCGTCTTCTTTAATCAGAAATAAGAAAAAGGTTTATGGTTCCAATATGAAAATCTGTCCTAACACGAATCAAATATTATCCTAAAACTTCACATAACTATCAACTAACATAAAAGAAGTAAAGACTAGGAACTTGGATAAAAACTGATCAATACTTGATACACAGGTATAACTGTAAGATTCCTTAATTAAAATATAGAATACCAAAATGAGAAGTGACATAATTATATTTAGACATGCCATACCTAAGAACATCTATTTCATCTTTCAGGGCTCTTGTTTCCTCAGCAAGACTAGTCAATTCATCATTCCTATGTTGAAATTCAATTAATTGCTTTTCAAGTTCTTCACAGTGAACACGGTAATCATCTTTTGCAGCTTCAAGCCTTGCATAAAGAAAACAAGTATTTATAATGTAATTTCCATTATTTGTTTTTTCACTGAGATATGAGCTTAGCAAAACTAACTTCTAAAATGTTTGATTCCACATTCAAAAAAAGAAAAACTAAAGGAATAAGCTACTTTCTAGTCCTTAGTTTTAAAACAATAGCTTAAAAAAAGTTGGAGAACTCATACTTTCCAATTTTAAAAGTTACTACAAAGCTACAGTAATCATGATAGTGTCATCCTACCATAAAGCTAGACATATGGATCAATGACAATTAGAAGTCCAAAAGTAAACTCTTAACATTTATGGTCAAATGATTTTTTTTTACTTAAAAAAATTAATAGACTTTTTTTTTTTCCCCCAGAAAAACTGAACAGAAAGTACAAAGTTCCTGTATATTCTCTCATGGTTGTCTCATTCCCCAGTTTCCCTTATTATTAACATCTTGCATTAGTGTGGTTACTTGTAAGAACTGATAAGCCAGTAATGTTCTGAATTTTCATTATCACTCTGAAACACTGAGTCTGGTTCTCTAGTTCAAATAGGAATTTTAATTTCAAAACAAAAAGAGAAACCATATAAAGTTACCCAAAAATGTACATAGCACACAAAGTGGTAAAATATGAACTCTAAGTATAGACTGTGATAAAGAATAAATACTTTGAACCCAAAAGGAACAACAAAAACTAAAATGACTATATAGTGATAAAAATATTTAAAAATTACTTGATCAGCTGACAATAATGCAGAAAAGAAAAATAAACACAAGAACATATATGACAAATGAAAAATAGCAAACTGATAGACCCTAAGCACAACTATATCAAAAATTATGTAAAGGGCAAAAGGACTAAACACACCAATTAAAAAGGCAGAGACTATCAGATGGATAAAAAAGCAAGGCTCAAATATATACTAGTTATGAGAAACATTTTAAATATCAAAACACAATAGGTTAAAAGTAAAAAGATGAAAATAAGTATCATGTAAATAATAAGCAAAGAAAACTGGGGTATTTATCTTAACATCAAAAAAATGGTTTAATACAAAAAGTATTACCAAAGGTATAGATATTTCACAATTATAACAGGGTCAAGCCATCAGAAAGACATATCAAAAAATTATATGTAACTAAAAACAAAGTTTTAAAACAGATGAAGCAAAAACTGACAGAATCAGAGATCTACAAATCCATAATTATTGTCAAGAATGTTAACATCAGTCTCCCAATAAATGAAAGAACTAACCAAAAATGTCAAATACAGAAGAAATCTGAATAACCTTACTAATCAGCTTGATATAATAAATATTTGTGAAACATGTCAGTAAAAAATTACAGAATACACATCCTTTGCAAGTACACATGGAATATTCACTGCAATAAAATGTGATGATCAATAGGTATCATAAATATTAAAAAGAATGAAGTCTTATGGACTATATTCTTTAACCGCGAGGAAATTAAATTAGGAATCAGTCACAATGAGAAGTTTGGAGAAAAGCCTTAAATATTTGCAAATTTAAAAATACATTTCTAAATGATTCCTGAGTCAGAGAAGAAATCAGAGAGGAAATTAGAAAATATTTTGAACTGAATAATAACAGAAACACAATCAATCAAATTTTAGGGACACAGCTAAACCAGTGCTTAAAGAGAAATTTACAGTTTTAAAGGCTTATAATAGAAATAAAGAAATGCTTAAAATCAATCATCTAACTTTAGGAGGCTAGAAAAAGAAGAGCAAATCAAATCCAAAGTAAGTAAAAGGAAAGGAATAAAGAACAGAGATCTAAAACTCACACTATGGGAAACTAATAAAGGCTGTTCGATTAATAAAGGGTGTAAGATTAATAAAACTGATGAACCTCAAGCAAGGGTGACCAAGAAAAATGAAAGAAAACACAAATTACCAACATCAAGAAAGAAAAAGGAAACACCATTACAGCTCCTGTAATCATTAAAGGGACCATAAATAGAATATATTGAAAAACTTCATGCCAATAAATTAAACAACTTAAATCAAATAAATATATACCTTGAAAAAAACAATTTAGGAAACTGACATAATATGAAACAAAATCTAAAAAGCCTATGAACCATTAAATAAATTACATGTGTCATTAAAAGCCCTTTCACAAAGAAAACCACAGATCCAATTGTTTTACTGATTAATTCTATCAAATATTGAAGGAAGAAATAATGTCATTCTTACATAAACTCTTTCAGAAAATAGAGGAGGAGAGAGTATTTCCCAATTATTCTATGAGACTAGCAGAACAAAACCTGAAAGACATTATAAGAGAAAAAAGTTATAGACCAGTATCTATTATAAAGACAAGACACAAAAATACTTTCAAAATATCAACCAATCAAATCGAGTCATACGTGCATAAGATAAGAAAATATGACCAAGGTGGTTTTTCTCTGGAATACAAATGTTTTTTAACAGTCAAAAATTAATTGTATTAAAAGAATAAAAAAGAAAAACCAAACCATCTTTTTTCAAGATGCATAGAAGTCCTAAGACAAAAATCAACACTCATCAGTGATAAAAACTCTTAGCAAGGCAGAAATAAAGGAGAACTCTTTCAATCTGATAAAAAGCCCATTTAAAAACTCTACAGCAGGTTTCCCTGGTGGCTCAGTGGTAAAGAATCTGCCTGCCAATGCAGGAGACACAAGTTTGATTCCCAGTCCAGGAAGATTCTACATGCAGCAGAGTAACTAAGCCCATGTGCCACGACTGTTGGCCCTGTGCTCTAGAGACCACGTGCTGCAACTACCGATCTGTGTGCCTAGATCCCGTGCTCCAAAACAAGGCACTGCAATGAGAAGCTGGCACACAACTAGAGCGTATCCGCCACTCTTCACAACTACCACAACTAGAGAGTACTGCCGACTCTCCACAACTAGAGAAAGCCCACACAATAGCAAAGACCCAGCACAGCCAGAAATAAACAAATAAATATAAAAACACTACTAGCTAGCTTCATTCTTGACAGTACTTAATTGGACGTTTACTCCCCAAGACTCAGAACATAGCAAGATGTTTGCGCCTGTTCAAAGCAAGGAAAATAAAGACAAGGCAGAAATAACAAAAGGAAGAGGTAAAGGTCTATTAATAGATGACTGCAGATTCCTTAGGATTTTTTTTACCAAAACAAACTACTAGAATCAGTAAGTGAATTAAAAAACTTTGCAGGGCTTCCCTGGTGGTCCAGCGGTTAAGACTTTGCACTTCCACTGCAGGAGCACGGGACTGGACCCTGGTCAGAGAATCAAGATCCTGCATGCTGAGCAGTGTGGCCAAAAAATAAAAAAGTAAATAAATAAAGTTGTTTGAACAAAAAAAAGGGGAAACTCTGCAAAACATACAAGTTTTCAAATGCAAGACATTAAGATTCAAGATATAAAAGTTTCAACATATAAAAACCAACTGTGTATCTATATATTAGCAGCAACTTTTCAGAATAATTTTTGTAACTGTGTTTGTAATAGCAAAAAATTAAATATTTGAGAATGAAATGAACAGAAGACACACACAACACTATGCTGGAAACAATACAACACTGCTAGAGAAATTAAAGACAAACAGACAAAGACACTAAATTCATAAAACAGAAATTCTCAATATGGTTAAGGAATCAATCATATACAACTTGAAGACACAATCACAAAAGGTTTTTAAGAGAAACTGACCAAAAAAGCAAAAAGACAGAAGAGTCAACAACATATTTTGAGAAGAAAGAGTTGGAATATTCACACTACCTGATTTTAAATGACTTACTCTAGAGCTATAGTAGTCAAGATCAAGTCTTACGGGCTAAAGACAGACAAATTCATCAGTAGGAAGGAACTGAATACAGAAAATCACCCAAATTTTATAGCTATATCATTTTTCACAAAGGCGCCAAAGCAATTTGATGGAGTAAAATAAAAATCTTTTCACCTGATGATACTGGAACAACTGGATACACATAAGGGAAATAAAAGTAAAGTCTGACACCCACATATCACACTATTTTCAAAAAAGTCAATTCAAGATGGATCACAGACCTAACTGTGAAAAATAAAACTATAAAGGTTCTAGAAGGAAATACTAGAGTATTTTCATGACTAGGGAGTAGACAGATTTCTTGGACAGTACATAAAAAGCACTAATCTAAAAAATACTGATAAATCAGACTTCATCTAAGAACTTTAATTCCTGATAGATACCATTTGAAAATGAAGTGGCAGGCTACAGAAAAGATGAAATATTATTACATGCATATCTGACAGAGATTCTATAACCAGAATATATATTTTTTAAACTCTTACAACTCAGTAATAAAGACAAACAACCCAATTTAAAAATAGGCTAACAGTGTAGAGAGACAATTCATATAGTAAAATATAGTGCAAAAAAGCACATGAAAAGGTGCTTACCACCATTATCATTAGTTATCAGGAAAATGCATATTAAAGCCACAATTCAACACTCTTAACCCATTCCCTGGAATAACTAAAATGAAGAAGACTGATAAGGCCAACTTACGTTATATAGGCAGAGTAACTAGAGCAACCAGCAGCAAGCACTGCTGGTGGGGATGTAAAACAATATGACCACTTTGGGAAATGGTCTGCTGGTGTCTTTTAAATGTAACACAAACAAAATATGTGACTCAGCAATGCCACTCTATATAATTGCCAATGAGAAATGAATAAATATGTTCACAAAAGTTTTATATTCCCATGTTCATATCCATTTTATTTATATTAGCCAAAATCTGGAAACTCAAATGTCCATCTAAAGGAAAATGAATAAGCAAAATGTGTTACAATGTGCAATAATTCCATTTAGCAGAATACTACTCAGCAATTAAAAATGAACTGATATATTCAGCAACATTGGTAGATTTCACAAATATGCTGAGCAAAAGAAGCCAGTCACCAAAGAATTCATATTACAATTTCTAAGAAGTTCTAGATCAAAGAAAACATTCTATACTGGAAAATAATCGGAAGAGTCTCTGGGACATAGGGGTTATCTGGGAAGGGACATAGGGGAACTTTCTGTAGTGACAGAAATGATTTATCAAATGATAAAGATGTGAGTTACACAAATGTATGCTTTTAGTAAAAGATGCCAAACAGTGCAATTCACTCAACTCACGGTATGTAAACGTTATCTTGAAAAAAGAACTGTAAACATACTGAAGTGTAGCATTAGTTTGCACTGTAGTGTTACCTTTTTATAGAAGGCATGAATTAGCAATTCTTACTTCAAATGTGTTTTGGGATTGAGTAGATGAATAAATCTGCTGAGGAAAATGGCAGTCAGGTTTCTCAATGTTGGAGAAGGGAGTTACAATATGAAAATGCAGAAAATCAGAATGCACCCTGAAGTCACTGGACTGAAATGGAAGATGATAATACGAATTCACTGTTCACTATGAAAATAGATAGATACATGCATAGACATATGTGTGCAAACATGGACTGGTATGAACCTGTACAAGTGAATTTCCTAGCTCTGTACACCAAGGTGGCCCAGAAGCAATGACAGAAAAACTCATATAGATCATCCTTGGAAGAAAAGCCATGATCAACTTAGACAGCATATTAAAAAGCAGAGACATTACTTTGCCAACAAAGGTCCATCTAGTCAAAGCTATGGTTTTTCCAGTAGTCATGTATGGATGTGAGAGTTGGACTATAAAGAAAGCCGAGTGCTAAAGAATTGATGGTTTTGAACAGTGGTGTTGGAGAAGACTCTTGAGAGTTCCTTGGACTGCAAGGAGATACAACCAGTCCATCCTAAAAGATATCTGCCCTGAATATTCACTGGAAGGACTAATGCTAAACCTAAAACTCCAATACTTTGGCCACCTGATGTGAAGAACTGACTCACTGGAAAAGACTGAAGGCAGGAGGAGAGGGGGATGACAGAGGATGAGATGGTTGGATAGCATCACTGACTTGATGGACATGAGTTTGAGTGAGCTCCGGGAGTTGGTTATGGACAGGGAAGCCTGGCGTGCTGCAGTCGGTGGGATCACAAAGAATCAGACACGGCTGAGCGACTGAACTGAACTGAGACCATAGATCTTTGTTTTTAGCGGAGAATAAATCTAGACAGAAAAATTCATCTAGACCATAGATCTCTCTTTTTAGTGGAGAATAATATTCTCCACTAAAAGGAATCAGGACTTTTGGAGAAATGGTTGATCTAGAGTGGAGGAAGAACAATTAGAGTCTGGAACATTTTGTTGTGCCAGAAAGACGAAAATACTCAAAAAAGGATAGCAACATATTGTAAAGACACATGGCTAATAGAAAGGCTTCTCAGTGGTCAAATCTGGGACAATTTAAACATAAAAATAAATGACGATAGTAATGGAATTATAGTCCATTGAGTAAGAATCAATTTCTAAATGCAAAGCACGATCCTGGATTAGATTCTGAAACAAGAAAAAACTTAAGTTTTAAGGATACTGAGATAGCTGATAGAATTTGCATATGATTTATAGATTAGATAATGATTTGTTTCAAATACCAATTCACTAATTTTGATAACTATGCTGGGGTTTATAAGAGAATATCTTTGTTCTTAGGAAATACACACTGAAGTACATAGGGGTAAAGCAGTATGCCTCCAGTTTATTCTCAAATGGTTCAAAAAACAAAACATATATACACATGTGACTATGTAAAGAGACTGCTAAAGCAAATGAATAGAACTGTAAAACAAATGCCGAATCTGAATGAGAAATATACAGAAGCTCCCTATCCTATTCTTGCAACTTTTTTCAGTAAGTTTGAAATCATACCAAAATAAAGTAACAAAAAAACACATACAGTACAACTGGAGCGCCTATTTATCAGGGCCTTACATTGCAGGGCTCAGGGGTAAGCACACAAAAAGATAATGTTTATCAAAGGTTAGATGTACACTTTTTTTTCCCAAAGGAAGAAATATAAAAGTTGATATGAAAAGCATCCTTTTAGTGTGAGACTTATATATTTCTTCCAATTATCAAGTTCCCTCTTCTATGCAAAAATTTCTCTTCTCCCCAGGCTTTAGCAATCATTCTTTTAATTCCTCGTGGACTTGCCTATGGCTTTTGTTTGGCCCTGATCACACATTATTTTGAATTGTTTTGCTTTTTATATATGTATCCCACTTGCTTAACTGGATTGTTAGCCCTACGAGGACAGGAACCACTTATACTAGACAGTATTTTCATCCACTTAGTATTCTAAACATGTGTTGTAATGCTTAATCATCAGTTGTTGCTATTATGATTTTTAGCTACTGGTTTAATAAAACTGTATAGAATGATTTCTACTAAAAATGCTACCTGAAGTTTTCTTCCTGTAATTGTTCTAGTTGCAACTGTGCATGAAAATATTTTTTTGCAACCATTGTATTTGGATCATCAAAAGATCCATCCAACTGGTCAAGTTTTTCATTCATCATCTCGTTCTCAGAAACTAGTGAATTCTTTTCATCTTGAAGCGCTGTCACCTAAAAAACAAAAACACAAACATAAGCATCAGTAGCAAATAAAGACTTTAGAGTGGAATTCTAGATTCTAAATCTGACCAAGCCATTAACTAGCCTAGTCAATCAGACTAGATAAATTCTTAAAGATCCTTCTAGCTCTGGAATTCTGGGTCTAGGTTTGGATCAGAAGAAATAAAATTAATTTTATTAATAGAGAGAAAAGAGAGTTAATACATATAAAGCAGAATATCTTCCAAACTTCATGCTTGCTTTAGGTCAGAGAAGAAACTGTTTCTAAGTCTCTAAAAATTTTATGCACCTACGTACTTCAAAAAAATAATTTGTTTCCCCTTTAGGTATAAATGTATTTTCAGGATGCTGTTACCTAGTAAACTGAGGTACAAACAAATATGCACAAAATTACCATTTTAGGTTCATAGTAGAAAATTATCAGATTCACATGTATCTTCAGGGGATAACCACATTATTTGGTTAGTGAATCAGCAGCAAAAAACTGAACCCAATTGCACACTGAAACTATTTGCTTAAGATTTAATGGATATAAACATATAACTTTAGAATGACATAAATACCAGCACTTGATACATTTTTAATTCTACTTACATATTTGTGTTAACAAGCATTATTTGCTCCCTTAGTTCTACTTCTTTTTCATTTAAAAATATCTTTAAACATTTAGAGATAAGGCTGCAACCTTTTATAAGACATGCTTCCTGAGTAACTCAGTCGGTAAAGCATCTGCCTGCAATGCGGGAGACCTGGGTTCAATTCCTGGGTCAGGAAGATCCCCTGGAGAAGGAAATAGCAACCCACTCCAGTATTCTTGCCTGGAGAATTCCATAGACAGAGGAGCCTGGTGGGCTACAGTTTGTGGGATCCCAAGAGTTGGACATGACTTAGCGCTATCTTTCTTTCCTTTCTTTCTTTATAAGACCAGACATCTACATGGGATTTTACTAAGATTAGTTTGAAAAAGGCTGACTTATCATAACTTACAATACATTGTAAGTTATTGGGCTTCCCTAGTGGCTCAGCTGGTAAAGAATCTGCCTGCAATGAAGGAGACCTTGGTTCGATCCCTGCATTGGGAAGATCCCCTGGAGAAGAGAATGGCTACCCACTCCAGTATTCTGGCCTGGAGAATTCCATGGACGTATAGTCAGTCCATGAGGTCACAAAGAGTCAGACACAACTGAGCGACTTTCACTTTCACAACATATTACTGCACAAGTTTGCTATTTATAGTTTCAAAAGGTGTAATCAATGCAGTCTAGTTATGTGAATGGGACTACATATTGATACACCGAGCTAATAACAGCAAATTAAAATCAAGTTATAGGGACTTCCCTGGTGGTCTGGTGGTTAAGAATCACCTGTGAATGCAGGGGTCATGGGTTTGATTCCTCATAGAGGAAGATTCCACATGCCACGGGGCACCTAAGCCCAAGAACCACAATTACTGAGCCTGTGCTCCACAACAAGAGAAGCTACCACAATGAGAAGCCCTCTCACTGCAACAAAAAGTAGCTCTTGATCACCAGAACAAGCGAAAGCCCATGCACAGCAACAAAGACCTAGAGTAGCCAAAAATAAATAAATAATCTTTTTAAAAAAATCAAGTTATATTATATAGTCTTAAATACAGTGTAGGCAAGTTACAAACACTGTCCTCCAAATGAGTAACACAAAATCTAAAAAACCACTGCCAGACAAAGAGGAAACAGTTTTTCTTCCTAAATACAATGCATGCGTCCATCCTTGTCATATAAGCAGTTTAGTGACTATTATCTGTCATGTAATACAATCCTATTATTGAGATACAAAAAACAATGGAGGTTGCACCCTTTAAGATCCCTACAGAAGAAATGTGAACAATTATAGGACAGAAAATGTGGTGCTTTGATGAAATTATGCTATTTGGGGGTGCGAGAAAAGAATCTCTCTATTAGCTTGAGGGTAGGGGCTGTTACAAGACTGGTAGAGTAGAAACAATACCTTGTCTTCAAACTGGATAGGAATCCCCTGAAGAAGGGAGAAGAGCAAGGGCAAACTTAGTTTTCAATATCCAGTGGGAAACCAACCCTGTTCCTAACCATGTATTTCACATAGTCGTTCCAGAGCCACCCCGGATGAGTGACTTAGAATGTCCAGAGGTGGTTCTAGGTATCTTTTAACAAGATGCCATGGTGATATTTTGTTTAGGCTCACTCTGTACCTGCCTCTGTCCCTTTCTGTTTCTCTAGTTTTTCTGTCTCTCTCTCTCTCTCTCTCTGAGCTACTTAAAAGAAAGTTCAAAAAGCTAAAAAAAATAATGCTCTTTTCTCATGTCACTCAGATTTAATATTTTTATCATATTAGCTTATTAAAAACTTAAAACATAAATTTCTATAGCTGGAGTCCTGTTTCACACATAATTTTCAGACACCTTTAGGTTTGAAGATCACTGCCTCACTACATGTGACACGGTGCTGGGTAGGAGTATGTTTCTCTCTAACATACTGTAAGCAAGAATAACCAGCCTCTGTTACTGCAGTAAGTGAAAGAGAGCTACTGATGGCTGTCAAGTGTTAGGATTAATGGTTGAGTAAGGCAGAGGAAAGAGCTGTTGATAAACTCATCCTAACTTGCCCAAAGGCCCCATAATCATTGGACAAAAAC
This sequence comes from Bison bison bison, assembly GCF_000754665.1. Taxonomy (NCBI): domain Eukaryota; kingdom Metazoa; phylum Chordata; class Mammalia; order Artiodactyla; family Bovidae; genus Bison; species Bison bison. Next base: position 608,639 of record NW_011486910.1, on the reverse strand, counting down.
TATAAGATTACATGAGTTCCTCAAACCTTACATCTAATTCTCATATGGGTTTTTTTCTTTTCTTTTTAAAGTACACATAATCAGGCTTCCTCCTGATTTAGTGAGTCAGAATTTCAGTTGTTCCAGAATCTGTAACCATAATTTGCACAGAATGCACATAGATCTTTATTTAAATGGGTAATGCTTCACCACCAGATCTTTCACTACAGAGTTCTTGCATTTTTTTATTCTGATTAAAACATGTTTGCTAACTGGACTGTGCGAACAAGCAGGTTTTTTTCAAGAAGGGCTCATGAATTTGCATCTGTGCTCTTCTTCAGTTAACGCAGTTAACGCTTCTTCAGCTAATGCTCTTCCCTGCCTCAGCATTTTATGGATATAGCTCCTCCATTTTCTGGCATCAAAGTTGCAGGGGAGCCTGATTTTCTTATCTTTGTCGGTGATTTAGCTTTTCTACCTGTGTTACAGAGTTGTTTTGCCTTTATTCCTGAAATCTGAGAGCTTAACTAGGATGAGGTTTGATGTTAATTATTCACTAATTTGTTTCTAGCCGAAATTTCCTTTTAAATCTCACTTCACTGTCCTACCACCTAGTCTACTCTACTGAAGTGTTCTTATGAAACTGTAATACTACATAAAGCAAAAGTTCTCTAAGCTTGAGTGCGTGCGTGCTAAGTCGCTTCAGTCATGCCCAGCTCTTTGCGACCCTATAGACTGTAGCCTGCCAAGCTCCTCTGTCCATGGGATTCTCCACGCAAGGATTCATTTCAATATTTGGCAAAACTAATACAATATTGTAAAGTTTAAAAATAAAATAAAATTAAAAAAAAAAAAAAGAATACTGGAATAGGTTGCCATGTCCTTCTCCAGGGGAACTTCCTGACCCAGGGATCAAACCTGTGTCTCCCGTGTCTCCTGCACTGGCAGGCAGATTCTTTACCACTAAGCCACCTGGGTAGCCCTCTCTAAGCTCGGCTACCGTCTTCTACGTACACTTATCTATTTCTGGTTTTAGTCTGTAATGTTCACACAGGTGTCACGCTTTTATTCTTTTCATCTAGTTCATGCTTTGCTGGCAGTCAAGATACCCTATTTGTTTTGGCAATGTTGAAGACTTCTTGGACATGCTCTCCAATGTACCCCATGGCCCAGTATGCTTTCCCCTCTTAAGTTATAGCTGGGACTGTTTTTTCTCCACCACTCTATACAGCCTTGTGAATGGTGAGGGAAGGCAGTAGTTGCGGGGGCGGGGAAGAGCAGCTGAGCCAGTGGGCAATCTTTTTTAATAACACATGAGCTAGGCTATCATTTCTGAGGTTTAAGTACCTCATACAAGGACGGTGAGAATGGCATTCCATTGCCGTGGAGAAATTCCTTTGGGCATCAGTGCTGCCCCAATTCAGTGTGTGGCCCTATTCCCTTTGTTCTTATCAGAGTCAGGCCCTTAGTTTCTTCTTGGCCATTATTTCCACTCATATCTAGTGCAAATAAAATGAAGAACTCAAAGAGTGAATTTCCTTCTGATTGAGATTACTGTGAGAAGTCACAAGATTTCTGTTGACTCCCCAGCAAGAGCAAGGAATGAAGAATGAACAGCAGGTTTCTGCTCTGCAGCACCTCTGTCAATATCAATATGCTTGCTTCTTTCCTTGATTACCAAGCTTTTTAATTTAATTTTATTAGGTTAAGCCCTTTTTCTTGTTTACCTGCCCTTGGCGAATTTCTTTGCCACCTATTTTTCTTTTTTGGTTCATTTGGTTGGGTATTAAAAAAATTCCCTCCAAATTTAAATATCACTCTCAAGTTTTATTGTTCTTCAGTTGCCCAGTCACGTCTGACTCTGTGACACCATGGACTGTAGCACACCAGGCCTCCCTGTCCCTCACCATCTCCCGAAGCCTGGCCAAGTTCGTGTCCAATCCAAGTTCATGCATCCATGAATCCAGTGATGTTATCCAACCATCTCATCCTCTGATGCCCTCTTCTCCTGCCCTCAATCTTTCCCAGCATCAGGGACTTTTCCAATGAGGTAGCTATTCTCATCAGCTGAGCAAAGTACTGGAGCTTCAGCATCAGTCCTTCCAATGAATATTCATGGTTGATTTCCCTTAAGATTGATTGGTTTGATCTCCTTGCTGTTAATTGGACTTCCAGGAGTCTTCTCCAGCACCATAGTTCGAAGGCATCAATTCTTTGGTGCTCTGCCTTCTTTATGGTCCAGCTCTCAAGACTGCATGTGACCGTTGGGAAGACCATAGCCTTGATTATATGGACTCTTCTCAGCAGAGAAACATCTCTGCTTTTCAACATACTGTCTAGGTTTGTCATAACTTTCCTGCCAAGAAGCTACTGTCTTTTGATTTCATGGCTGCAGTCATCATCCACAGCGATTTTAGAGCCCAAGATGATGAAATCTGTCACTATTTCCATCTTTTCCCCTTCTATTTGCCATGAAGTAATATAACCTACTGTCTGGTTACATATGATTAAAAATACACATTTTTCAAAAATAATTTTTCTTATAAAATTAGGGTATGCATCATATACACCTGTGTGAAATTCACATTGTTAAATTAATCAATTACTTTTTGTTCTGATTATATGCAGTAGTCATTTATTTCACACATGTAGCAGATAGTTGAGGGTTGCCTCTATTATGATACTGGAATTAAAATGCCAAAACTTGGGATGTCTATACTTTTCAACAAAAATCAGATCATCATGTACTCTTCACCATGTGTTACAAATACTGAAATGTTTTAACCGAATTTTGTGTTCTTTTTTAAAAAAGAATTTCTCAGAAAACTGTACAGAGATCTTACATAAGGCTGGTAACACCTGAATGAGTCAGTCCTCTACTCTTTACATGAGGTGTTCTGGAAGGATATAATCTTACTTGAACATTTCAGATGCTGTACATGTGGTTAAGAATGAAGAAAGGCAAAAACATAGTGAGACACTAGTTTTGTTCAAACGCAGAGGAGGGATATTTAATGATAAAGTTAGGAGGTTTGGATTCTGGTGCTGGTTGTCACTGCCCTGCACATCTGAATTACCCTGACCAAGTCACTTCTCATCTCATTTGCAAACTCATGAAGGTTAGAAATACACCCAGCCCTATACTTTTAGATAGTTAAGCAAGGGTATTGCTACCACAAGCCTTGTTCCTTGTCCTCATACTTTTCAGAGTCAATTATTTACGTAGCTCATTATTTGAATGAAAAACATGTAGCATACTATGATGGCATATTTAACCTTTTGTACAATTTTTCAAGGCTTATTGCATAATTTCATATTTGCACTTTCATTTAATAATAACAATATATGCAAACACATACATAACCCCTTATGTGCCTGGCCCTCTTTAAGAGCTTCAAGTATATTAATTCACTTAATCTTCATATCACTCAGGGAAATATATACTATTATCACATCATTTCTCAAAAGAGAAAAACGAAGTATAGAGAAACTAAGCAATGAGCCCAAGCGGACACAACTAGCTAGTAACATGACCAGGACTTCCCTGGTGGCTCAGCTGTAAATCCACTTGCAACTCAGGAGACATGGATTCAATCCCTGGGTCAGGAAGATCCCCTGGAGAAGGAAATTGGCACCCTACTCCAGGATTCTTGCCTGGGAAATCCCACAGACAGATGAGCTTGGCGGGCTACCATTAATGGGGTCGCAGAAGAGTTGGACATGACTTAGCAACTAAACAACAACAACAGTAACACGATCAGGTTCTGAATACAGGAAGCCTGGTCTGACGATTCACCCCTTCAACTATTTAACTACTGTTTCTCATTCCCAGTTTATTTTGCTAACATGTATGTGCATACCAACCTGAGAATTACATACGTGTTCATATACATGTACATGTTAGCAAAACAAACTTTGCACCTGCATTTACTGGAGGTCAAGCACTTCTAAATATTTCCATAAAGGACTCCACTTAACACTCACACCTTATAAAGGAGATACTTTAGTTTCCCCTTTTTATAGAATAACAAATTAAGCTCTATCTAAGCAGTTGAAATTTTACAATTTGAATGATCTTCTCAATGAAGTAGTTATGCCAGCAATTTTCAACTCTAAAAGAAAAATGATCAAATTTATGTTTCAATATTCAAGTCTATAGCAAACTCTTTCAATGGTCCCTCCGTGAAATAAAATCCAATCTTCAAAACACTTTACCCATTAATTAAAAAAGGCTTATTAATTCAAAGAGGAAATTACTCTCATATCCATACCTGCATATCTAGTTCTTGGCATCTTTGCCTCAGTTCTTCTTTTTCTGCTAGTGCTTCCTGAAGTTCTTCTAGGGCCCTTTTAAGCTGAAACAGAAAATGTCCTAATTCTTAGTAAATCATATTTTGAAACAAACTGATGTATTTATCACAACACATATATATACTGATGTTGGAAACAGTTTCAAAATTAACAAACGCATTTGCCTCTTCTTTTACCATTTCCCTTCCAACCGAGGTTGGGTTATACAGAGGAAGAGAGTATCTTTCCCACCAGGGAAAACAACTGTGTAAAATACCCAGGGGAAGGAGTCTTGAGTACAGAACCGTAGAGTTCAGTATTAAAGGAAAGCAACTGTGATAAAAATCACATTTCCTTATTAGATAAATCAGAATTTAGCAGAATTTTTAAAATTGTCTGCTATTTAATTATGTAACTATATAGCATGAGCTACATATGTATTAACAAATATCAGGAAAGTTTAATGCCAATTGACTCTTCAAACACCATCATTAAAAACTGGAAATCAACACTACCTGCATTCAAGAAGCAATGAATAATATTATTTAAGATCTTACAAGAGAACAAACTATCTAAATTTCACGGAGGAAAATATCTTGTATGTGCTCTCCGATATAAGCCTTTAAGACAGTACTGGGTTTGCCAGAAAGTTCGTTTGGGTCCTTCCATTAAGATGTATGGAAAACCCAAATGAACCTTTTAGTTAACCCAGTAACTGACAGAGGAACTCAATCACTGTTACATTTTCCTCACATATTGAAATACTCACCTGTTGTTCTAATTCTCCAACAGCATCATTTGTGGGAGAGCTCACAATTTCTTTACTCATCAACTAGGATGAAAATAATAAAATTAAGTACAATAAACTGAGGCACACACAGTAAAAGTATTCACTTTTTTTTTACAAGCAAAAAGTTCTTTTACACAGTAAAAATAACAGTAAGGTGTTTTATGTTTAATTTTTCCTTGCCTTAATTTGATGACCCTTATTTTATTCAAATAAAAAATATATAGCAGCTTAAGCTAAATAACTCAATGTTCAAACATTATATTAGTGAAGACAAAAAGTAGAGTGTGCTTGAAATATGTAAATAGATATATTTAAAATACTAATGTACTAAAAATTATAATACAAATTCTACATAAAATTGAGCACATTAAATAATTTTAAAGAATGATTCTTCTGTAACATGAGTTGGCACTTTAAAAATTCAGCTATAAATGAGTTATGTGGCAAAATTCCTAATCCAAGAAGCCATTTTAAATGTAAGAGCTACAATTATATGAGAAAAAAGATCCTGTAAAATAATTTATTTTGCATATGCGAGACATGTATATTTATGCATAGCAGTGTTTTGAATTCAAACTAGCAATGCAGACTCAGGGTATATCCATTTTTCACGTCCTATATGCTGCCTCTCTTTAAATCATGACTCTTCCAAACTAACCCTTCACTCAATTTTCCCTCAGGCCTCCTCTTCACTTGACTTCATCTCTGCCTTCTGGTCTGACTTTAAGAATGAACATGTGCCAAATGAATTCTGAATCTTTATGGCATAACTTAAGATAACCAGGCTGGATTGAACCCAGATGACCTGGCTCTGAAATATACTTATCACTGTGTTTGCTCACAGTTCTAACATTCTGAAAATGCACATAAGATACATACACACACACACTTTAAATTTCAGAGACAATTATTCTATCTGGCAGAAAAAAGAGAAGGTATAAAAATTCCTATCTGGGAAGATGCTGTTTATCCTGCTTAGCTGAAGTTACTTAAAGGAACTTAATAGTAATTTAACTTTTAAAATGCAGAGGTACTAAAATTGGGCTTGAAGTCCTTATAAGAAATTTTGGGGAAAAAGAATGAAGGGACAACACAACAATCAAAGACAAATCAACCTACTGCAAAGGGCACGTTTATACAGTAGTGAAATATACATCCATAAAGTTTTTGTGAACAGTTTTATTCAATTTGGTTTAGGATTTTTATACATGTGTGATTATAACGTACCTCTTGAATAGCAGTCATGACCACATGTTGAACAGATTCTTCCAAAGTCATTATATTCTGAATATGTTCTATGATTAAAAAAAAAAAAATCAGATCTGATAAAAACTCTACTCTTTACCCACAGTAATTCAGCCATTCAATTAACCACATAAAAATTCATTCACTACATATAATTCTTTATGCAAGTACAATACTTTTTCCACAAGAAATATGTCCATTGAAAACAAATACGCATAATTGAAAATATTCATATAAATATTTATAAATGTTCTAAAGAAAATCTCTAAGTCTCTTATAAGGGAGAAAACGAGAAGTAATTGCAATTAATCTTAAAACAACTATGACAATTTCTTCCATCTTGTTAAATATTCAACATTATGGGATGAATTCACATATACAGATATAGCACAGAGATATTATAAGTTCAGTTCCAGACAATAAAGCAATGATCACAATAAAGTAAGTCACATGAATTTTTTAGTTTAAAAGTTCTATTTACAAACTACTGTAATCAATTAAGTGACAATAGCATTATATCTAAAAAAGACAATGTACAAACCTGAATTAAAAATTGCTTTATTGCTAACAAAATGCTAACCATCATCTGAGACTTTAGTAAGTGCTGATCCTTTTACTAATAAGAGGATCTTATTGATATTTTGATGCTGATGGCTGCTAGAAGAAAACCAAAGAGGGCGCTAGCGAAAGCTGTGGTGTCTGTGGCAATTTCTTAAAATAAGACACCAGTGAAGTCTGCCGTATCAACTGACTCTTCCTTTCACAAACAATTTCTCTATAGCACGCAGTGCTGTTTGATACCATTTTACACACAGTATAGCTTCTTTCAAAACTAGAGTCTATCCTCTCAAATCCTGCTACTGCTTCATCAACTAAGTTTATGTAATTTCTAAATTCTTTGCTGTCATTTCAGCAATCTTCACGGCATCTTCGCCAGGAGTAGATTCCATGTCAAGAAACCATTTTCTTTGTTCATCCATAAGAACCAACTCATCTATTAACATTTTCTCATGAGATTTAGTCGTATCTTTAAGCTCCACTTCTAATTCAAATTCTCTTGCTATTTTACGTCTGCAGTTAAACCCTCCATTGAAGTCTTGAACTGCTTAAGTCATGTACGAGAGTTGGAGTTAGTTTTTTCCAAACTCTAATTAATGCTGGAGTTTAATGTTTTTACCTCTTCCCATGAATCATCTATGCTCTTTCTTTTTCCCCTAAGGCAAACACGCCTTTACCTTTTTAATTTTTATTTTACATTGGAATATAGTTGATTTACAATGTTGTGTTCATTCTGGGTGTACAGGAAAGTAGTTACACATATAACATCCAGTCTTTCTCATAGTCTTTTCCCATATAGGTTACTACAGAGTATTGAGTAGAATATGGTAGTTTGCATATGTTAATCTCAATATCCTAGTTTATCTGCCCTCCCCACCTTTCCCCTTTGGCAACCATAAGTTTGTTTGCTAAGCCTGTGAATCTGTTTCTGTTTTATAAATAAACTCACTTGTACAAATTTTTAGATTTCACATATTAGTATATGATATATGTCTTTCTCTGTCTGACTTACTTCACTTAGTAACAATCTCTAATTGCATCCATGTTGCTGCAAATAGCATTATTTCATTCCTTCTCTATGGCTGAGTAATCTTCCATTGTATATATGTACCACATCTTCCTTACCATTATCTACTGATGGACATTTAGGCTGCTTCCATGCCTTGGCTATTGTAAATAGTGCTGCAATCAACATTGGGGTGCAAGGATCTTTGCTAATTAGTTTTCTTCAGATATATGCCCAAGAGTGAATCAAATCTATTTTTAGTTTTTAACATCTATATTGTTCTCTATAGTGGCTGTACCAATTTATATTCCCACCAACAGTCTAGGCTGACACAAACAAATGTAATGATATACCAAGTTCTTGGATTGGAAGAATCAATATTGTCAAAATGACTACACCACCCAAAGGTAACCTACAGATTCAATGCAATCCCTATCAAATTACCAATGGCATTTTTTTGCAGCTCTAGAACAAAAATATCTTAAAATTTGTATGGAAACACAAAAGACCCTGAATAGCTAAAGCAATCTTGAGAGAGGAAAAATGGAGCTAGAGGAAACAGGCTCCCTGACCTCAGATTATAAAGTAATCAAAACCTACAGTAATCAAACAGTTTGGTAATGGCACAAAAACAGAGGTATTGATCAATGGGACAGGATAGAAAGTCCAGAGATAAACTCATGTACCTATGGTCCATTAATCTATAACAAAGGAGGCAAGAATATAAAATGGAGAAAAGACAGTCTCTTCAATAAGTGGTACTGGAAAAACTGAATAGGTAAATGTAAAAGAATGAATTAACATTCTCTAACATCACACACAAAAATAAATTTTAAATGGATTAAAGACCTACATGTAAGACCATATACTGTAAAACTCTCAAAGGAAAATATAGGCAGAACACTTTTTGACATAAACTGCTGCAATATCTTTTTGGATCCACCTCCTTAGAGTAGTAAAAATAAAAATAAATAATAGGACCTAGTTAAACTTAAAAATTTTTTTGCACAGCAAAGGATAGCTATGAGAAATAAAAACCTATAGAGAAGTACTCACTTGCCCAAGAAAAAACAGCCAGTTAATAATAGAGATGGCCTAATATGAAAGTTTTCTGATACCCAAACCCTTTTTTATTGATAAACTATAGCTGATTTCATATATTTTATTTTTCTCCTTCCTGAATTAATTCTTACTGAATTTATCTTGTCTTCTGTGCTGTCTTCATTAGTTAGATAACACTGAATATTTTCTAAGGTTCTGACTTAAAGTATTTTACAAACTTCAGCACCCAACATCCTCTTAAAAAGGTGATGTCCTAAAGCCAGTTTTGGATAAGTCATGCAAAAAATATCAGGATCAAAAATCTCATCACCCAGACTGATGCAAGCTCCTGAGAGAAGTAGATCTTGGTCTGTTCAGTTCATCATTTTACTCATTACTTTCAACCAAAAACACTCTTTTTGTACTCAGCTGGATATGGATTACTGTGTTCAGATATACTAATATAGTCCTCAACTCCATTTATATCATCAGACTGCTCTCTGGAGGACACATTGAAGGCATTCTTCTGAAAATAGAAGAATATCACCTGAAGAAGCCTGGATTATAATTTAGCAGCTGCATAATCATTTATGAAAGTCTGAACCAACATAAGGTTCTGTATGTGAAAGAAAAAGCTTATCAAATGAATAAGTACAGTTTTTATTGAATATCCACTAAGTCCTAAGCACTGATTAAATTAAGTTAATTAAAGTACATTTTATTTAGCCACTGAATATGAATCTCAGAATCCAGAAATACAATTATACTGAAGATCTATAGCTTTTTAATGGCAGAGCTGTGCTTGAATTCAGAACCTCTGGCCTTTTGCCAACCCTCAATACTACATTATTATGCTCTTTCTTATAAGCAATGTAGGTTGTTTCTAGAAAGTAGATATACTCAAATAATTGAAATTCACTTACCTTGTTTCTTTTCACAGTTGACAGCACAACCTAAAATAAGCTGGAGCAATCTCCCAAGCTCCACAGAATCTGAACATTCAGTTATCTGGTTTAAATCAGGGATAAGTTCTTCAGAAATCTGTTGCCCCAAAAACTGCAGTGTTAAAAATAAATTAGATCACTCACTTATGTAGGCTACAGAGAACTGACTACATTTAGTTGTTATAAGGAAGATAAATTCTATAAATAGGTTCATGAAATGATTCAGATAAATTAACAAATGACAAAACCACAATTATTGACTAAAACCAGTTAGCAAAGTTAAAGCAAGCTCCTAAAATTTTGAGAACCAACCAAATGCAACTAACATGGTTTTATACCAAGTATCATTTTACCCCACTGTCAGAGAGAGGAATTGTTTAGGAAGCCCCTGGCCTGATCTATTATGATAAAACTTATGCCTTTCCATATAAAATAAACAGATTTATGTTAAGTCAAAGAATATTCAAAATATTTTGATATAGTCTTGATGAACAGAGAAACACAAAATAAACTGTCACACTTTGACAAATGAATAACAGATTTAAACGATTAATCTTGGCTGGCTCTATAATTTTTCTGCATGGTGTCCATGGGATCGCAGAGTGGGACACAACTTAAGAGACGGAACAACAACTTTCATTCTATTTTTCTGTTGTGCCACACGGCTTGTGGGATCTTAATTTCCCAACCAGGGACTGAACCAGTGCCCTGGGAGTGAAAGTGCCAAGTTCTATCACTGAACTGCCAGGGAGTTCCCAAGACTGTTTTCTTCAAGTTACTAAAAGTATTCTTGGCATTAAAAAGACAAAAAAACAAACAAAAACTCAAAATGAGTTTTAGGCATTAGTGAATTGAAAAATTTTAGTTCTAAAATTACTTGGAAGAAACAAGTTCAATTGTACAAAAATTAAAAAAAAATTCTTTAATGGCAAAACCAGACCAAAAGTTTTCACACATTAAGCAATTAACCTTCTAATATCAAATAATCCTACTAGAGAATTTCCTATAATGCTGAATAAGAAAAACAAAGTACTTGAATAATGTAATATCTAATGTGACTTTAATACTACTTCTATTTTGCATTCTTCCTCAATTCACTTGCATAAGCATAATTTCATAGTGTATTTTGCTGCTGTTTACACTGGAAAGAAACAGAATAATATTTTAAACATAGAAGTACTTCAATTTAATTATAAGATCTACTTTATAGCATTGCATAAAATCAAATTATATAAAGATGTAAGCAATTTTATTTGAGAAAATAATCAACTTAAAGAGTAGCAACATATAAACATTATTTTACAAATCAATATATTAAGTTTTAGCCCTTTTATATTCACAAAATTTGAGTGTACTAAAAATGGAGAAAAAACAATATCTTTCAATTATGAATTATACATCATAAAATGTTATAAACTAAAAGCAAGTCATTTTTCACTGTCAATGTAATTGTCACAGAGTATTTTATATTTAAATAGTCAGATGATTTTCATACCTCATTGTAGTAACTCATAATTCCTTGAAGTACCTTCTTTAAATTACTAGCCTAACAGAAGAAAAAATAAGAATTAAATCATTTAATATTAATAATGAAAGAAAATGCATGTCAAGGTGAAAGACAATAAAAACTTCCCAATAAAAAGGACAACAAAAATACATATTGGAGTTCTACAAATACAAGTACATGGTAATTTTTAAACATCAAAGCTTTATTTAGAGTTTTATTAAAGAAAAAATGTTTTACTGCTTACATAGTTTAACCACAGTGATTCTATTTAAAATGAGCCACAACTAAGTTGTGGCTAAGTTAAAATTCAAGTACTAACTTAGAAAATTTAGCTATGAGCATGCCCACCTTTAGTCACGAGTAACAACAAGAAAACAGGAATATTATCTTCAAGCTTAGCCAAAAGACAATATAGAACTCTAATTTCTGAGAGAAGAAAAACAAAAAAGGTGAGCCCTATACTAATCTAAGATTTCTCTCTAGAGGTAATTTTCATACCATGGGATAGGGAGGTGGGGAAGAAACAAAGCCTGACATTCTAGTGGATTTGAGAAGATAGACATCAGAAGTTCAGGAAGAAAAAAAAAAAAAAAGAAGTTCAGGAAGGTCAAGGTAGTTGGGATTTGCAGAGTAGAAAAATGAAGAGGTGAGAGCTATGGAAAGAAAAAGCTCCAGAAACCTGCATAGTGGTTCCTTTGACTCTTTGGCTGAACAATAATTTGCACGTGCATGGGTGAAACTCCATGAGATTAAACACAAATAATTTCCAAGGAAACAACAATCCAGGGAACTATAAACTCAACAATTCCTGAAGATTGCACAGGGCCAGAAACAGTTGAAATTCTCACCAGTAAGAGTGAAGAGACCATGACCAGGTTAATACAGATAAGCATTCAATAAAGACCTCAAAAAGGTCACAACTTAGTGATTCTAAATAGTCCAAGAGGAGAAAATAACTCTAGATCTGCCTTCCATTTCCACAAACCATGAAAGAATCAAACTGATTCACAAGTATCTTAACTGCCTATGAGAACAAAATCCAACACTCTTTAAAGGAATACAAAAAACCCCAGCACTCAATAATAAAATTCATACTATCTAGCATCCAATAAAAAATTACTACACACATGAAGAAGCAGGAATATGTGAACTATAATTAGGAGAAACCACAGTCAATAGAAAGAAGCCCAAAAATGAGAGATGAAAGAATTAGAAAACAAGATGTTAAAATTGCTAGTTTAAAATGTTCAAGGATTTAAATAGCAGGAATATAAGAAAGTTAATGATTTATTTAAAAAAAAACTAAATAAAGAGACTGTTAATGGACTTTTTAAAAAGCAAGATCTATTAGGTGTCCACAGCATTTTCAATATAAACAGAGAGAGACTAAAGAAAAAGACAACAGGCAAAAAAAATCATAACAAAAGTGGTTATATCAGTATTGGAAAAATTACACTTTCAAAGAGAAAATATTACCAGGATAAAGAAAGTCATTTCATAATGGTAAGTAGATTCATTCATCAACAAGACATAAAAAACTAATGTATGTAAACCATATAACATAGATTCAAATTACATGATTAAAATATTTGCAGATCTGAAAGGAGAAACTGAAAATCCACACTCATCATTAGTGATTTGAAAACTCCTCCTCCCTTAACTGACAGAATAATCAGACAGAAAATCAATAGAGATATAAAAGATGTAAACAGTACTATCAAAGAAGTGAAATAATCCATACTTGTAGAAATGCAGAATGTATGTTATTTTCAAGTGTACATGGAATATTCACCAAAACAGACTATATATTAGGTCACAAAATAAGTCTCAGTAAATGTAAAAGAATTCAGAGTATGTTCTCAAACTAAAATGGAATTAATTTATAAATTAATAAATAAAAGATACATAGAAAATCCTCAAATATTTAGAAGCTGAAATACTTATTCTAATCTACTCAGGGGTCAAAAGAAAAATCACAAGGGAAATTATCAAATATTTTGAATGAAATGAAAATAAGAACATAGTATGTTAAAATGTGTGGATGTGGCTAAAGCAATGCTTACTATTAGGGAAAAGTGCTTAAAACATCATTTAAGCTTTCACCTTAAGAAGCAAAAAAAAAGTGCAGATGTAAAGAAGAAAGGAAATAATAAAGATCAGAAAGGAAATCAACAAAAAAGAAAACAAAAGCTGCTCTTTTGAAAAAAAAATTTCAAAAAATGGAAAATCAAACCAGATTTATCAAGAAAGAAAATACAAAAGCCATAAATCACCAGTATTAAGGAAGAAAGACTAAAAACAGTTCAAAGATTCATCAACAGGCCAAGCAAACTGTAGTAAATCAGTGTAATGAAATACTAGTCAGCGAAAAAAAAAAAAAATACTAATACAGGCAACGTTGATGAGTCTCTAAATAAAATATTACACTGAGTAAAAGAATACCAGAGAGTTCATAATGTCCATAGAGTTCAATCCATTTATATTGAACTCTAGAAATTAAGGGCTTCCCTGATAGCTCAGTTGGTACAGAATCCACCTGCAATGCAGGACACATGGTTCAATTCCTGGGTCGGGAAGATCCCCTGGAGAAGGGATAGGCTACCCACTGCAGCATTCTTGGGCTTCCTTTGTGGCTCAGCTGGTAAATAATCTGCCTGCAATATGGGAGACTCTGGGCCTGGGTTGGGAAGATCCCCTGGAGAAGGGAAAAGCTACCCACTCCAATATATTGGCCTGGAGAATTACATGATATAGTTCATGGGGCCGCAAAGAGTAGGACAAGACTGAGCGACTTCCACTTTCTAGAAATTAAACCTACAGTGACTAAAAGCAGACCTGTGGCCATCCAGGGCCAACTTAGGAGTGAGGATTAACTAGTAAGGGGAATACGTACATGTTTTCGGTTAATGAAAATGTTCTATGTCTGATTATGATGGTATAAGAACACATGTAACTATCAAAACTGAAACTACACACAACAAAATACAGCCTTCAGTTAGTTTAAAAAAGAAGATTTAGTTGAGCTTAGTGCTAATTTCAGAACCACTGTTTGGATCATGTATACCTAGCATTCATCCTGCATACCTTTATTCTCCAGTTGTCACCAGTATCTTCTTTAATTCGGCTTAACCAAGGTTCATCGAACCAAGCTACATCACTACAACAAAAATACAAATGAACATTAAAATGTTTTTATGACATGAAAATACCACATCTAATCAATAGATAAAGTTATTTTCCATCTTAAAGGCTGTCCTTATCAAGAACAGTAAATATTATTTAAAATGAACCCACTGAATTTTTTGTTATTCCTGAGGGTTTCTTTTGGAATTTCTCATAGTAAATGAATTAAGTCAGTAACATCTTCAATTTAACAAAATTTACTAAATAACTCATACTAGGCACCCTGGTAGCAGGTAGATGTAAAATCCCAATCCTAAAGGGAAAAAAAAGAAAACAATTTAATGTATCTACTACGTGTCAATAATTGTGCCTAATGTTTTTCCATATCACTTCATTTTAATATAACAGTAACTCCAGTACTTTTGCCTGGAAAATCCCATGGATGGAGGGGCCTGGTAGGCTGCAGTCCATGGGGTTGCTAAGAGTCGGACACGACTGAGCGACTTCGCTTTCACTTTTCACTTTCATGCACTGGAGAAGGAAATGGCAACCCACTCCAGTGTTCTTGTCTGGCGAATCCCAGGGACGGGGGAGCCTGGTGGATGCCGTCTATGGGGTCACACAGAGTCGGACACAACTGAAGTGACTTAGCATAGCATAACTTAGTAAATATCAACGACCTCAGATATGCAGATGACACCACCCTTATGGCAAAAAGTGAAGAGGAACTAAAAAGCCTCTTCATGAAAGTGAAAGAGGAGAGTGAAAAAGTTGGCTTAAAGCTCAACATTCAGAAAACTAAGACCATGGAATCTGGTCCCATCATTTCATGGGAAATAGATGGGGAAACAGTGGAAACAGTGGCTGAATTTATTTTTGGGGGCTCGAAAATCACCGCAGATGGTGACTGCAGCCATGAAATTAAAAGACGCTTACTCCGTGGAAGGAAAGTTATGCCAACCTAGATAGCATATTGAAAAGCAGAGACATTACTTTGCCAACAAAGGTCCATCTAGTCATGGCTATGGTTTTTCCAGTGGTCATGTATGGATGTGAGAGTTGGACTGTGAAGAAAGCTGAGTGCCGAAGAATTGATGTTTTTGAACTGTGGTGTTGGAAAAGACT
>NW_011486910.1:592448-592931 GCF_000754665.1 Bison bison bison | reverse complement strand
GACAGGGATGAGATGGCTGGATGGCATCACTGACTCGATGGACGTGAGTCTGAGTGAACTCCGGGAGTTGGTGATGGACAGGGAGGCCTGGCGTGCTGTGATTCATGGGGTCACAAAGAGTCGGACACGACTGAGTGACTGAACTGAACTGAGTAAAGGGTCTATGATCCCCAATCTTATTCCTTTAGTGAACTGAGAATAAGATAGTAATTTGCCCTAAGTGACACTGCTGCTGCTGCTAGGTCACTTGAGTCATGTCTGACTCTGTACGACCTCATAGACGGCAGCCCACCAGGCTCCTCTGTCCCTGGGATTCTCCAGGCAAGAATACTGGAGTGGGTTGCCATTTCCTTCTCCAATGCATGCATGCACGCATGCTAAGTCGACTTCAGCCATGTCCCGACTCTGTGCGACCCTATGGACAGCAGCCTCCAGGCTCCTCTGTCCACAAGATTCTCCAAGGTAAGAATACTGGAGTGGGTT
>NW_011486910.1:590060-591888 GCF_000754665.1 Bison bison bison | reverse complement strand
TTGAGAGTCCCTTGGACTGCAAGGAGATCCAACCAGGCCATCCTAAAGGAGATCAGTCCTGGGTGTTCATTGGAAGGACTGATCTTGAAGCTGAAACTCCAATACTTCGGCGACCTGATGCGAAGAGCTGACTCACTGGAAAACACCCCGATGCTGGGAAGTTTGAGAGCAGGAGAAGGGACGACAGAGGATGAGATGGTTGGATGGCATCACTGACTCAATGGACATGGGTGTGGGTGGACTCCGGGAGTTGGTGATGGACAGGGAGGCCTGGCATGCTGCGATTCATGGGGTCGCAAAGAGCTGGGACACGACTGAGCGACTGAAGTGAACTGAACCTCAAACTAAGGGATGCCTGGAGACCCAGAGACTAGAAACAGCAAGGTAGGATCCTGACCTAGAGGTTTTGAAGGGAACATGGTCCAGTTAATACCTTGATATAGGATTTGTAACCTCCTGAAAGCTAAAGAAGATATTTTTGTTGTTTTAAGCCACATAATCTGTTGCACTTTGTTATGAAAATCCCAAGAAATGAATACAGTTGTAGTTACAGGTTTTCTCCCATGTGTCTTTAAAATAGCAAGTTTCTGCGTTTTTTAAAGTGATATATATTATTTATTTGGATTAAAGATAACAAATACAGAAGTGTAGAATCCTACCAACAATTTCATGACTCATCATGTCTAAGTCATATACTTTGGGAATTGATTTTTAAGACTGTATTATTTAGAAGTGTATCTGCCTCAGGTAACTAATGAAAGAATTATTCACTAGATTTTGCTATTTCCTTAAAAAAGCAAACTTTCCCATCTCATTTTCAGTAACAACTTTGATGTGAGTCATAACAGCCATCAAAGAAATACATAATAAATTGGAACATATATAAAGTGCTTTGAAGTGTTCAAAGAAATAAAGTAAAATTTGCTTTTTTTTCTTTTTTTAAAGCAGGAATATGATACACTGACCCAACTAAGGGAAAATATGTGCTGTGAATTTCACTGTCTGGAACCAGACTTCTAAAAAGCTTACAAAAATGGAAGGGAGTTCAAAAGAAAAATAAATTTAAACTGGCTCTTATAGGATAAGGAGGTTTACACATCTCAGTTCAGTTCAGTCGCTCAGTTGTGTCCGACTCTTTGCGACCCCATGAATTGCAGCTCGCCAGGCCTCCCTGTCCATCACCAATTCCCAGAGTTCACTCAAACTCACGTCTATCGAGTCGGTAATGCCATCCAGCCATTTCATCCTCTGTCGTCTCCTTCTCTTCCTGCCCCCAATCCCTCCCAGCATCAGTCTTTTCCAATGACTCAACTCTTCCCATGAGGTGACCAAAGTATTGGAGTCAGCTTCAGCATCATTCCTTCCAATGAACACTCAGGACTGATCTCCTTTAGAATGGACTGGTTGGATCTCCTTGCAGTCCAAAGGACTCTCAAGAGTCTTCCCCAACACCACAGTTCAAAAGCATCAATTCTTCGGCGCTCAGCTTTCTGAGAGTCAACTCCCAACTCTTACATCCATACATGACCACAGGAAAAACCATAGCCTTCACTAAAAGGACCTTTGTTGGCAAAGTAATGTCTGTGCTTTTGAATATGCCATCTAGGTTGGTCATAACTTTCCTTCCAAGGAGTAAGCGTCTTTTAATTTCATGGCTACAATCACCATCTGCAGTGATTTGGGAGCCCAAAAAAAAGTCTGACACTGTTTCCACTATTTCCCCATCTATTTCCCATGAAGTGATTGGACCAGATGCCATGATCTTCGTTTTCTGAATGTTGAGCTTTAAGCCAACTTTTTCACTCTCCTTCACTTTCATCAATAGGCT
>NW_011486910.1:589363-589960 GCF_000754665.1 Bison bison bison | reverse complement strand
GCCCATGGGATACTCCAGGCAAGAATACTGGAGTGGGTTGCCATTCCCTTCTCCAGGGGATCTTCCCAACCCAGGGACTGAACCAGTGTCTCTTATATCTCCTGCTTTGGCAGATGGGTTCTTTACCACTAGGCACCATCCGGGAAGCCCAATTCTTAGTTTGGACCAATTAAATCACTTTAAAGACAATCTATATGCAAGACAGGAAGCAATAGTTAGAACTGGACATGGAACAACAGGCTGGTTCCAAATAGTAAAAGGAGTACATCAAGGCTGTATATTGTCACCCTGCTTATTTAACTTATATGCAGAGTACATCATGAGAAACACTGGGCTGAGGAAGCACAAGCTGGAATCAAGACTGCCAAGAGGAATATCAATAACTTCAGATATGCAGATGACACCACCCTTATGGCAGAAAGTGAAGAGGAACTAAAACGTCTCTTGAAGAAAGTGAAAGAGGAGAGTGAAAAAGTTGGCTTAAAGCTCAACATTCAGAAAATGAAGATCATGGCATGTGGTCCATCACTTCATGGGAAATAGATGGGGAAACAGTGGCTGACTTTATTTTGGGGGGCTCCAAAAGCACTGCAGATG
>NW_011486910.1:588355-589263 GCF_000754665.1 Bison bison bison | reverse complement strand
ATCTATTTCCCATGAAGTGATTGGACCAGATGCCATGATCTTCGTTTTCTGAATGTTGAGCTTTAAGCCAACTTTTTCACTCTCCTTCACTTTCATCAATAGGCTTTTTAGTTCCTCTTCACTTTCTGCCATAAGGGTGGTGTCATCTGCATATCTGAGGTTACTGATATTTCTCCCAGCAAGTACATGCAAAAACAAGTAAATGAAGCCAGAGGTTTAGAGCCAATTTTAGGTCACTGTCATTTGTTTTATGAAGAAAGAAAGCTTTCTGATTGGTTCACTCATATTATTCCTACAGAAAAGCTATTAGAAGATGGTAAGAGACAAAAGAGAGAATAAAAAAAGAAAAATTGGAGAGACAGAGGATCAGCAATAACAACAGAATCCAACATATTATGTAAAAATGAGTTGGTGATAAAGGATACAGTTTAACTAAAATTGACCTGACCCTACTCTAAACATCAGGTATAGTACTGGCATATAGGAGGTCAAAGAGCCATATGTATATAATCATATAATGGTAAAAACAGCTCTCATCTACTATGTTGTGGTGTAAAGCTATGAAAGATGCTTCAATACATATAAACAACATTTTTGGATATCAAAGTAAGTGAACATTCATCAGCCTTACATCTATGCCAACCACAAGATAGCTATATGTACACCAATAACCACAACAATAAGAAAAGGCCAGACTGTACATTAAAACAATGATGAATTTCCCAAATCAACAAGACCATGTTCACAATTCTTGTGTGCATGCTAAGTTGCTTCAGTTGTGTCCAATTCTTTCTGACTGTATAGACTGCAGCCTGCCAGGCTCCTGTGTCCATGGGATACTCCAGGCAAGAATACTGGAGTGGGTTGCCATTCCCTTCTCCAGGGGATCTTCCCAACCCAGGGACTGA
>NW_011486910.1:587985-588091 GCF_000754665.1 Bison bison bison | reverse complement strand
AACTGGACATGGAACAACAGGCTGGTTCCAAATAGTAAAAGGAGTACATCAAGGCTGTATATTGTCACCCTGCTTATTTAACTTATATGCAGAGTACATCATGAGA
>NW_011486910.1:580233-587875 GCF_000754665.1 Bison bison bison | reverse complement strand
AGGAGGAGAAGGGGACGACAGAGGATGAGATGGCTGGATGGCATCACTGACTCGATGGATATGAGTTTGGGTACGCTCCAGGAATTGGTGATGGACAGGGAGGCCTGGTGTGCTGCGATTCATGGAGTCTCAAAGAGTCGGACACGACTGAGTGACTTAACTGAACTGAACTGAACGCCAATCAGGGTAAAAATAAAATAATTAAGAAATATTTTTAAGAAAGCAGGGAATTAAGGCATACTTCAGAATGACTGCCAAAAAAAAAATGTTAACATGCTAAATTTAATGCTCAAGTGTTAATCTTGAGTTAACCATAAAATCTGTCTATTCTAATTAGATCATTTTAAAGATTCAACGTAACTAAGATTATGATAATGTTTCAAGTTGTTTTTTTAAGATGGTAAAGAATTTCTGCTAACCCATTTTTTGCTAAAGCATTTTTCAGAGTCAATCATAAAAAAAAAAAAACCTTTACAAAAATGATGGCAATAATTAAACAATTTCTGACATCTAAAGCCATGTAGCAGAGATAGGATTCATTGAAGATATATTATCATGAATGTCAGCTAGTACAAAATCAATATGAAAATTAATAAATTATGACTATAGCATTGGCCCTCTTTGTCTTATTAAGAGTACAGTTCATACTGTGGATATTATAATCCTAATCCTCTTACAATGCTTGGCAAAAATGGTGAAATAATGGATTAAGGCTCTTCTGATATTGTATAATTACTTAAAATGGGCCCAAGCCAAACAGAATCTCTTTACTGGGCTAAAATTTCATTTATAGAATATTTCATTATTGGTGGATTCATACAATTGCTATTATTAATTCAAATATAAATTTTAAATTTAATATTTTTTTCTAAAACCAGTATTTCATGTTTGAATTATCTAAAAAGCAATAATCTCTACGGATTGATACCTTAAAATGACAACAGTATAATTGGAGAAAACACTGTAAGAAATTACATCACTCATTTAACCTGCTTCTTTCCTAGTAACTGTAACTTGTGAACATGACCAGAACAAGTTTAAAATTAAACATCTGTTGAATAGATAAGAATCCTGATTGGTAATTTAATTAAGATGTATCTCTATGAATAAGCAAGAAATAATCAGATGGTAAAACTTTTTGTCCCCTAGATGCATGAATACCTTGATACCATACGCCTGTCAGCGCTAAAAAGGATCAAGTTTCAGTAGCCTTTCAATATAATTATTTTAGGAAGAATCTGAAACAATACGTACATTTGATGAAGAACTTGTGCCATGGCAACTCCACTAGTCAGCTGTTTGACATCCTGACAGGGTGCAGCAGTATTGAATGTCTGCAGCTAAAATGACATAAAGCAAGTTACTTTAATGCCATAGTCCTCACTCCACTGAATTTATATACATGAATGAGCACTGGAGAGAACACTCTGCCAAACAAAGGAAACTATACCAATAAGTTTCTATAACTGGGTTGTATTTTCATAAGAATAAACACTTAACATTTCATAAAACCACTGAATATTATACCTAAAATATTGATATATTGATGTCATATATGAAGTACTTCAGAATTTCTGAAAAATACATGTAGAACTCAAGAGAGTCATACTTTCTGTTTTGTCAAGTTTTAGGAGAATAACATCAGAAAAAGAACTTTAAAACAACCTAATATCTGCAAGTGAAAATTTCATTCATATCACTTGCTAGGAAAACAAAGGCTACAAATGTCAAGTTTAACACTACCTAGTTTATCACGGAGCTCTAGGCAAGACTTCTGCCTGCTACCAACAGTTATCCTTAGAGCATGAACAGTCCAGGGCGCACCTTCAACATCAAGTTGTTTCTATCTAGTTCGGTGTTAGATACTACTAACTTTCCAAATCTCTGTTAAATATTCATGTATATTTTGAGAAGAGAAGTGAAATGGCAGCAGCTCTTTCTAAGAGGTAAATACAAGATAGAAGAATTATTTAAAAGCAAATTACAATAGAGCTAAATGGATTATATATTTTCTAGAAATCCAATCTCAATCTGTAAAGATCTTAAATATACTATGATTCTCTTTTCCCACATTTATTCATCTCCTTTACTATTCAGTTATTCAATTCTAATTCCTTAGTTTATCACCATAAAACACCTTTAGTGGTTGCTGTTTATTTTGAGGTTCTAGAAATCTGTCTCTATTATCCTAACACAACATGGAAGATTGACAGAAACTAAATCGAGCCACAATTACATTCAAAGCACAAAGATAAAGATACTTTCCTGAGCTTTCTACTGTACATAGGGCACTGCAGTATAAGGTGGAATTACAAGGGAACATTACCGGGCTTCCACATTTAGTAGCTTCAACTGAGAATTCAGGAGAGGAGAAAAAGACACAAATCATCTCTAGAAGATGCCACTTCTTCTCCCATGACTGTAGCATGCACAAAATGTTCTGAAGTGTGTAAGAGCCAGCTAATCAAACTAGGGTGTGTACTAGGAAAGACTTTACTAGAGATGATTCCAATGGATGGTCTTGAGTACACAAAGGACCAGGAGAAGGAAGCTTTAGGAAATAGCAACATAGAGTACAAATACAAGAAATGGTGTTTTTAGGTAAGGCATAGTTCAGTATTAACGGCTTTCTACGCATTTCAGTGCCAAGGGAGACAACCAAGGGGCGCAGGTTAGAGCTCGGAAGGGCCGTGGTAAGAAACTTGGAATTAACCTTCAGGGCATTATCTATATTATAGGGAAACAGCAAAATAGTTTCTACCTCACAAGATGGTTGTGAGAATTAAATAAATTAGCAAACACAGTGTACTCAGATCTGTGTCTAGCACATGGTACAAATTCAACAGCTGTTAGCACATTAGCTAAGGGTTTCTCAAAGTGTAGAGTCCAAGACAACATGTATCAGAATCAGAAAATCCCCAAGTGATTGTTATGCACCTCATTTTTTTAGAACTATTGCTCTGGGTGATGAAGAATCACTGAAGAATAACAAGGGAGAGACATCTTTATCTTTAGTATGTTGTGGAGAGCAGTTAAGAGTGACACAGAGAAGGAGAGAGAACAGCTTTATGCCTGTGTCAGTTAGAAGGCTCCGGCAATGGTCTTTGTGATAACCTGGGATGCTGAGATGAGTTACCATAATACTGACTGAAAGGACAGCAAATTCATGGAATATGTAAAATACAAAGTAAAAAGGATTTTGCAGTCAAGTGGATGTACAAGGAAGAAAAACCCCAGGGTTTAGGGCATTTTTCAAAGGAAGATAATCATATACTTTCAGGTAAAATGTGGCTTCCATTTTTCAACCCTTCCTACTTATACTTTACACCATTAAGTTTCTATAAAATGGTTATGATTAGTGATTTTAAAAAGACAATTTCATGAGACACAGAATATTAGGCAAAATAGGAAAGAAGTATGTAAAAGGAGTAAATACACTGAGTGCCTCAAGGCCCACCACACCCAAATTAAGATCGATTTCTCCTTTTTACAGCCATGAAAAGTATTTCCTATAAGCTTTTAAACTAGTTACAAAATAGGTAACAGAGAATGTCATTTCATTTGGCTAAACTGAAAGACTTTACAACCAAAAGTGTGACTAAATTATAAAGCCCAGTACGGGGAGTATAGCCAAAGCAGCAGGATGAAAGAAAATGTATTCTTTCAGACTACTCTTCATAGAGGTGAAGAGGCCGAAGTCTCTTTGTGAGTGACCCAAAAATGACACACAGGGCTTCCATCTCTAAACACAGTTCTTTGGCAAATAGCATCTTACTGTCTTCTTTATTTTTTAAATAAAGCAAATGATCAGAAATGTGGAAATGCTGTTCCTGAACTGCTTCAATATAAATGTCAAAGAAATCAAGAAAGAAAAGGGGTTTTCACAACTGAAAGCCAACAAAAACTCAACTTTGAGTCAACTCTGGTCTCAAATTCTCTTCCTCCAGCCGCTCATTTCAGAAAGAGGATCACCGCTTTGAGTTTTAAGATCTTTATAAAAACAATTCAACCATGCTTTTTTTTTTTTTTTTGTAATTTGGGCATATCCAACACTCTAATTCTATTGGTGAAATCAGAGTCCAATAACTTTAAAATTTTAAATGTCACAGAGCCAAGAGGCAGAATTAAATTCACCTTCACACACATACCTTGAACTCTCTCCACCACGTAAACGATGCCAAATTTATCTTTCAGCCCTGAATTTTTTTGCTAAGTGGCAGTATAACATTTCGAAGAATTAGTTATTTTAAGATGAATTTCAAATCATAAAATGTACCTTTTAAAACACTGCCAAAACAGGCATCTCTTCACCTAACCAACTTTTCTTGGTGACTTCTCTGTTAAGGATGGTTCTACTGTCCTAGAACAATGTGCAGCACTGAAAGAACACGGTTTACTACCATCTGTGTTCTCTCCTCTGTTATAACTTTTTTTTTTTACCTTCTATCTCCTACAACTTCCTCTCAGCAGATTAACATTACTTAGATTGGCAGGGAACACATTAAGAGTCCAGGGGTATCATGACAAACGTGTCTTCCATTACCATCTTTCAATCTATCATCAAAGACGACCATTTACATTACTTCTAAGGGTTCTTCTCTGTGTCTTGAAAACTCATTTCTCCTGATTTCAATGTGTTGAAATGCATCAATCTTCTATGAAACAGTTAAAAATGTATCCCAGGTACTTAGTGGTGAAATAATCAATGGTGAAATATTAGTTTTCGAGATGAGGACCAAGACTAGGGTATTTACTATCATCACGTTGATTCAGTGTTGTACTAGAGATCCTAGTCAGTTTTTGTTCCTGGGGACAGAACAGAAAACAGGTTGGGCAAGGGCTCTGTCCCTAAAGTGCAAACAAGATGACTTCAGAAAATATTAAGTGTTTACAGACACAACAAAAAGGGGTTAGCAGGTTACAACGGGATATGAGTAGGGTACAGGTAGGTCACTCACTGTCACAGTGTCTCTGAAACATGACACTAGACCCAAGAAATGAACGGTAAGAAGTCAATCAGCCACTGAAAGAACTAGAAGAAGGATATTTCAAAGAGAAATTAAAAAGCTGTGATGCATTTATAAATAAAAACAAACAAAAAAAACCCACACAAATGCTTATCTTCCTAAAGAAAGTCAATGTAGCATGGGGGCAAAGAGAAGCATGGCATGAGGGCAGTTTGTAGAAAGTTGGAGAGGTAAGCTAACACTAACAGTGAAGTGGCTGACAATCAGCAAAGTTCCCTGCTGCTGCTGCTAAGTCACTTCAGTCTTGCCCAACTCTGTGTGACCCCACAGATGGCAGCCCACCAGGCTCCCCCGTCCCTGGATTCTCCAGGCAAGAACACTGGAGTGGGTTGCCATTTCCTTCTCCAATGCATGAAAGAGAAAAGTGAAAGTGAAGTCAAAGAAGTAAAGAAAAGCCTAGAGGCAAGAACCCAAGAAACTAAGGCAGAAGATAATTTCACAAAGGAATCATCAATTAACATAAGGATAATAAAAGTTTCCAGTTTGCCAAACCCAGTAAGAGAAGGCCTTAGAGCAAAGAATGCCAGTGCAGTGGGCTGAGGTGTAAATAAAAGTTCAAAAAGTATAAAGGATGAGTATTTAAAAATGAAAGAAATATGACTGAAGGAAAGTGGGGGGATACAGTGTGGCTCAGTAGACACCGATGGCTTTCTGTTTTTTCTCTTTAGGAGAGGGAATATTTGATCAAGTTTTCATGTAGTGAGGAAGGAGCTAATGGAAAGGAAAAAATAGATACTAGAGGGGATAAATGACAGAGCAAAGTTTAAGACAACGTCGAAGGTGTGGATCTAGAGCCAGAGCCAAAGATAAGGAGGAGGTCACTTTCCTGATGGAGAGAAGCATTGGGGCTCAAATAGGATACTGATTAAGGTTTGCAAAGAGAAACATGAGAGGAACTGTATGGTTAATCTTAATAGTAAAGCTGGGCTGGGTATGGAAACAGGAGGATTTGTCTATAGCAGCATTTGGGAGGCAACAGTCTGTACATTAATTCCATTTTCTCCATAATGTTTCAGCAGCCTGAGAGAGAACTGGAGAAGCAAACAACCGATTATACTCTGTCATCTATTATCATTCCTTATGTTTTAAATAATTTTTTTACATGGGGCTTCCCTGGAGGTCTAGTGGTTAAGACTCTGCACTCCCAATGCAGGAGGCATGGGTTCAATCCCATCCCTGGTGGGGGAACAAAGATCCTATATGCTGAATGGCACAGCCGAAAAAAAATAAAATAAAAATTTTACTGTTTTTAAGGAATTTTGCCTTCCATTACAAAAAATACACAGATCTACCTACCACACCAATTAAAATGGAAGATTCTTTTGATTATTCTTGATATCTTTCTTCCTCAGTGTCTTATACAAAGTAGGAACGTCACTATTAATACTGATTAAAAGAATGGATATAGTCACGAAATAGTTTAAATTTTTTAATAAAATTCATGAAAATCTTATACTTCACCACCAACCCTCATATAAGTCAATGACATCATGAAGACTAAGTTTACTATAAGTCACGTGTTTAGAGCAACAATGCAACAGATTAGGAAACACCCTTTAATTAGTAATTTACTAAGCCACACCATTAGAAGTAACTGCCTTGTTTCACGACAACCTTAAATATGGCATTTAAACCCCATACTAAGTTTAAGTGAAAATATGGGTGAACAGTCAGCTAACTGCTTTTAACTCAGAAACTCCAGATGCTTGCATTTTACTTAGAGCAAAAACTTTTTACCTCCAAAGGGTAAAGGTAGCTTTACATTATGGTTATTTACAAGAGAATTCACATACTGCCAGAAACATTCCCTGATTTCTTTCTTTTGAATTACATGCATTGAGAGAGAGAGAAATTCATCAATTACTGCCTCTTAATCTAGTCTGTTTACATTCCATTCTACACACACTCCCCGACACAAAATTAAAAAACTGCTTTAGGGGTGAGCATCACTGACTGCACCTTGTGGACCATGGAGCGTCAGACTTGCCCAATATGGACTAGAAGCCACACCTAAATGCCAGCTCTCTCCGATCGCTGAGCACTTCCAAAAGGTGAGACACTTTTGTTGATCGCAATACTGAGGACAGATCCTGTCTGTCCAAACCCAACATAAAATTAATAGGACTACCAAGTGCGGATAAAGTGCAAACGAAAATGCCAAGTTTTTTTTTTTCTTTAAAGAAAATGCTTGTCCATTGGAAGAGGAGGGGAACCAGTGAGAACAAGAGAATACGAGCGCCCCACCCCCAACATTATCTTCTGATCCACGCAGGAAATATATACGTGGAAACATCTCTTCTAAGAGGCCTCTACAAAAACGGATGTCCTGGGGTCCGGGAGAAGCACTAACCCATGAACTAAAACCACTTCTTTGCCACCTGCGTCCAAATTAGAGCTAGGTGGTTGCAGTGGGAGGGAGGTTTCAGAGGGGGCTCTTCACTCCCAAGTAGCATAAAGGTCTCTATGAGAAGGCTGTTCTGCAGACGTAAGGCAAGGATGTCGGTGGTCCAGAAAGTCTAGAGCCTGGGCGCAGAGCAGCGGGGAGCAAATGGCCCAGCGAGGAGTAAACGGATGGGCGCTAGGCTCCCGCCACAGCTGTCAGGAGCAGGATCAGG
>NW_011486910.1:579648-580133 GCF_000754665.1 Bison bison bison | reverse complement strand
CTCCTTTTACCCTCCCCCCTCCCGCCCGCGAAGACAGAAACACACGTACGCACACTCACTCACCTACGCACACCTGCCCCGCGACCCGCAGGTGGCACTCTCGAGGTCAAGGGCGACTGGAGACGCGGAGGGCTACGCGCAGTCCGGGGCGCAGGTGACCGTCGCTCCTCCGCAGGCTAACGTGCGAGAACCAGGCACCCCCCTGCCCCAGGAACTCGCCGTGGCCCCTCGGCCCGATTCGCCCCCTCGCACTCACCCAGATGATGAGGCTGTCGCACAGCGGGAGCTCGGACTGCGGAAGCGGCTGCGTCTCTTCCATGGCCAGGACCGCCGTCGACTACACCGCTGACGCCGACACCTCCCTCCTCCCCGCGCTCCCCCCACGGAGCCGACGTCGAGGACCTGCTCGCCCACCAGGAAAGCTGGGTAGCCAGGCCCAGTGCCCTCGCCGCTCACGCGCGAAGCCTCGCGCGGCCGACGTCGCC
>NW_011486910.1:565591-579548 GCF_000754665.1 Bison bison bison | reverse complement strand
GGGAGGGGGCGGGAAGAGCGGGAATTGGTGGAGCAGGAGGGATTGCTGATTGGACGCACCCTCTTGGGCTTTGACCAATCAACGTGAGACAAGACTGAGCCTCCTAGAGAGAGCTCGAGCGGGTGGGAAGGGGTTTATGACCTGGCAGGTGCAGTTAGGGCGGGGGGCAATGAGTGCGCGTGCGCGATGGGGCGTTAGTGAGGTAGTCGATCGCGTAGTCCCAAGGGCACAAGTGGCCACGGGGGCCTAGGAATGTGTAGGAGAAACTCCAGGCATCTTCCCGCCTCCTTGCGAGTAGGGCAGCTCCTGGCTACACCTGTGGAGACCGACAGACTGCTTCCACAGCGTCTTCAGAGATAGATCCTACCAGTGAATAAAAACCATCCAGAAAGGGAAAGCTAATGTTCTAGGCGCTCATTAGAAAAGGATATTTTAATTTGCAGATATGGGAAAGAAATTTTTTCCTATAGGGTAAAATACTATTCAGTTCAGTTCAGTTCAGTTCAGACGCTCAGTCGTGTCCGACTCTTTGCGACCCCATGAATCGCAGCACGCCAGGCCTCCCTGTCCATCACCAACTCCCGGAGTGAATACTATAAAGCTGCTTAAACCAAATAAGCTCTCACAAGATCACAAAACCATGGACAATTTTATTTTAAATGAGGCAAAAGGGAAAGTCATTTACAGGTAGGAAAATGAAAAATGAAATGATCTTTTACTTTTCAAAAAAATATGAAAGATATCAATGTACAATGCTTCTTATGTTTCTAGAGCGGTTGAAAAACCTGTCTTTTCTCAAAATGTTCATGAGGAGGTGTAAAATTGGAAACTAAGGTACTGACTGATATATAGCTTAGGTTATTGAATTGGGCTAGAATATCCCATGGACGGAGGAGCCTGTTAGGCTGCAGTCCATGGGGTCGCTAAGAGTCGGACACGACGGAGAGCCTTCATTTTCACTTTTCACTTTCATGCATTGGAGAAGGAAATGGCAACCCACTCCAGTGTTCTTGCCTGGAGAATCCCAGGGACAGGGGAGCCTGGTGGGCTGCCGTCTATGGGGTCGCACAGAGTCGGACACGACTGAAGCGATTTAGCAGCAACAGCAGCAGAATATTATTACTCTCGCTTGATTTTCATCACTCATTCATAAACTCATCAGTCCATGCTATGTGTAAAACTGCAGCTGGCTCATTTATATTATTGCATCTTTATGTTTCGACATGGAATGTTTAAAACTGATCACTGCAATTAAAAGCCCCCCAATTTAAATCAGTCTCATTCTAAAACTAGAGTACATGCATTTGCTATTGAGTCCCTTAACATTATTCCAGGACTTTCTTACACTGTGTGGAGTCATTTTATACTTCTGTACACTGGCAACACTAGTAATATGACTTAATGAAAAGTAGAAGATCTAGGAATTGAAGACCTGGTCTGGGTCTTGATTTTACTCTTCACTGGCAATGTTGACAGCTTTCTCCTGTGGAACCTACCCTCCACCTTCCTAAAATGATGAGAATGACACTAACCTCCCCTGGGTACCTCATAAGGGCAAAAATGACAATGGACGTGGAAGGTTTTTATGAATGGAAAACTCTTTTGCAGATATGAGTTACTACAATCATATATGCTTAGAAGTGTATGAGAACGTGTCTCTAAGAGCCACATTAGTGACTACTGGAAATATTTAAGAAGGGGCAACTGAGGGGCAATTGAGTTATCTTTCTGGGATCTATACAATCAGGAATAGATGCCCAGTTTTCTTCATGATACTAGATTCAATAAGAAAATATTAACATGTGAAGGACATGATTGTGAATTTAAAGAAATATTTCAAATTTGAAAAGTTAGAAAAGTGTAAAACATGAATCATTGAAATAAAACAATACAAAATGTTGAAAAGAGTAAAGTGTACTTTCATATACAACTGGAACAAGCATTTTAGAAATTTTTTTCTGTTTTTAATTATAAGATTATGTTGTATTACATTGGACCAGAAAAAAAAAAGATGTTAAAAGAAATGCCTAATACAATGTAGGCTGTTATTTTCCAACTGTTGGCATTCATTTCTAAAAGTCAGCACCCATTATTTGGAGAATTGGATAAAACTAACTTTTAAGCAGTAGCAATGGAATTATAAATTGATACACTCTTCTGAAAAGTTTTTGAGGATATCAAGAATCTTTAAAATGTTCAAGCCTTTAAGTCAATTTTACTTCCAGAATCTATTCTAAGAAAATAATCAGATGCCAACAAAGTTGTTGATTGCAGTGCTATTTATCAAAGCAGAAAATAGAAACAGTCATTAAATATCTGAAAGAAGAATGATTAACTACATTATGATATATCCATACAATAAAATATATAGTAGCTCTTAAAATATTTTGAAAGAAGTTTAATTGCTCAGGAAAATGCTTACAAAATAATATTAAAATTAAAAAGTGATGATACAAATCTGTACATACAGTGTGGCTCTCTTGAGAGAGAGAGAGATGAATAGTAATATAATGATAATATCCAGGTTTTGGACTAATTGGTAAGTTTTACCTCTTTGTACTTGACAATAATTTTGAAATTTTCTACAGTGATTTTTATCATTAGACAAACTAAAGAACTGAAAATAATTAAAATTTGAATATGGCTAGATCTCAACTGTGGAAGAATATATATAAGAATGCAAACACACACACAAACACACACACACACACACACACACCCCACCCCTAAGTGTTTGAACAGAGAGAGATTGAAAAGAAAGTTGATTAAAATTATGCCTATGACCTAGCAATCCCACTCCTGGGCATATACTGGGAGAAAACCATAAATTGAAAAGCTTCATGAACACTAATGTTCATTGTGGCACTGTTTACAATAGCCAGGACATGGAAGCAACCTAATGTCCATCAACAGAGGAATGGATAAAAAAGATGTGGTACATACATACAATGGAATATTAGCCATAAAAAGCATGAAATAATGCTATTTTCAACAACATGGATGGACCTAGAGATTATCATACTGAATGAAGTAAGTTAGACACAGAATGATAAACATCATATGGTATTTATATGTGGAATCTAAAAACAATAGGATACAAATGAACTTATTTATCAAACAGAAGTAGAGTCACGTGTAGAAAACAAATTAATGGTTACCAGGGAATAAGGGG
Source organism: Bison bison bison (assembly GCF_000754665.1). NCBI lineage: Eukaryota > Metazoa > Chordata > Mammalia > Artiodactyla > Bovidae > Bison > Bison bison. The sequence continues at coordinate 576,376 of NW_011486910.1, read as the reverse complement.
GTGGGGCAATAAATTGGGAGATTGGGATTGACATATACACACTACTATATGTAAAACAGATAACTAATAAGAACCTGCTGTATAGCATAGGGAACTCTACTCAATACTTGTAAAGGTTATACGGGAAAAGACTCTAAAAGAGTGGATATATGTATATGTGTAACTGATTCACTTGGCTGTATACTGAAACTAACAGAACACTATAAATCAACTATATGCCCACAAATTTTTTAAAAAATATTAAGTTCAAACTTTAGTGTTCTAGATACCTGATGTGACTTATTGCCTGGATGATCTTGGGCAAGTCACTTAATTTCAGTAATCTCCAATTTCAGTCTCTGTAAACTCAAATAATACTACTCAAATAATATTACTCTGTAAACTCAAATAATACTACTCAAATAATATTACTGGGCATTTCTACATTGATTAGGGGTTTTTTGGTGGTAAGTAGGTGAAATTTAACCTGCTAACTATTAAAATGTTATCACAAGGGTACAAAATCTCTCGGATTCAGACAAAAAATCTGAAGAACTCCACATGGGAAAGGGCAGGTCTCAGAGGAGCTCATCAGATCTAGGTTGCAAAAGTTATAACAAGTCTTTTCAAGAGAGTGCCACCCAGATGAATATGATAAAAATGGTTTCAAGTCTTTTTGAGTCATTCTATTCAAAATTCAAGTTGGAGAAAGAGCATCTAGTGGGTCTATCATGACATATTTGTCCAATCCTTTGCCAGAAGAAGATAAAGTACCTAGAATGGCTGCCCTACCAGGACTGTAAACCCAAGTTGAAATCATGCAATGGTTGCCCCATGTGGATAGAGTAGGGTGTATGGATGCCTGCAGACAAAAACAAAACCAGCAATTCCCTCCATGTAAACTCATATGGTTGCTGTGAATACCAAATGCATATAAAATGTCTAACAGAACTCTTAGCTCATGATAGTTGCTAAATCTATTTTAGTACAACTATTATTTACACTGCATGTATGTCTTAAGGTGTGTGTGTGTGTTTGCACTCATTATAAAAACAGTGAAAGAAGATACATTAAAATTTTGGTAGAGGTTATTCACAATGATTATTAATTTTTAAAATTTCCTCTCTTACCAAAATGAACTAATATTACCTTTTAAAAATAAAACCAAAACTTCTAAAAGAGAAAGATGAGATCAGGATGAGATTTTTAAGCTCTAAATTGGCCTCTAAGTGGATGGATATGTGATAAAAGGAGAAAAGTCCTAACTAGGTACCTTAAAAAGAACTGTAGACGGCTCTACTAATAAGAGTATATCTGTGCCTTGCCCATACAAGTTATGGAGTGAAAAAAATGGAGAAGTCTAAGATTTTCCCTGCTGATATGTAGATACACTGAATGGCTGAGGAAGAAAATGGAAGAAAACCCTGGCCTGGACAGGCACAGATCTGGACATTCAGAAAGAACAGCCATTCTAGCAGAGTGACCATATCAGCAGCAAACAACCCAGTGGACCTCCCAGCAAAGCATTCATTCCTGAAGCAAATTATTGGGCCCCTACACACAAGATCCTACATCCAGTCAGCATCTAGATCTATAATGAGCTGAATACAACAGGAGACATTTCTAGATTGTGACAATTTGTAGAATCTGGGAGATGTTTTGGAGTAAGAGTGTCCACATCCTGGGAAAGGGGATTTACAAGCCCTAGGTAGATTCCCAGGGAAGAGAAATGATGATGAAAATCTACATTTTAAAACAACATCTAGTTCTTAGGCCTGTGATCAGAGTTGGTGCAAGTGCCTAGCTCTATTAAATCCTGTACTGGCTTTAGGAAAGCAAGACCTCAAGACCAACCCCAAACACTAACCATAGGTGAGCTTTAGCTTTTTGATGAGACAATCTTGGACAGAATTGACTTGAGCACTCAGTGGGAGTCATCCCCACAGGCACTTTCAGACCTGATGACTAATGGGAAAGAAACTGGAGAAAATGGATCAGGGATGAGGACTACTTCCCACTGGGTATAAAAGGGAATACTTCACCTTGGCCAGGAACTGACTCCTGTTACAAAAATAATGATCATTTGGAGACTTACAGGATACTGAAAATATTGCTTCTGGGGCTTTTCATAGACTTAAGAGATTTTATATCACTTAATAAAACTGCTTTTAAGTGCATTTTATTTCAGTATTTAAAATCAATATGATTACTAACCTATTGAGCTACCCCAAAAGAGATTATTCTAAGATTTCAATGATGAAGTTCATGTTCATGTTCAGATCAAGAGTGAAAGCATCTCTGTCATTGATGAATATACAGATACAATACAAAAGATTTTAAATTTATATTATAAGAAAAAAATTTCAAAAAGTGATTCTGAGATGAAGATTAGCATTCAGGAGGTTTGTTAAGAAGTGCTCTTGAAGGTCTTCCCTGGTAGTCCATTGGATAAGAATCTGCCTGCAGGGGACAGGGGTTTGATCCCTAGTCCAGGAACTAAGATCCCACATGCCTTGGGGGCAACTAAGCCCATACAGTATAACTACTAAGTCTGTGTGTTCTAAAGCCTGTACTCTGCACCAAGAGAAGACACCACAATGAGAAACCCATGCACCGCAACTAGAGAATAGCCTCTGCTCTCCGCAACTGGAGAAAGTCCATGCATAGCAACAAAGAGCCCGTGAGCCACAATATTACCCAGCACAGGCAATAAATAAATAAATACATGTATTACTTTAAAAAAGAAATGCTCTTGGGAATAACAGCCGTGGAAGGGAAGGAAAGGAAGCAGAAGTGAGTAGAGGGAGAAAGAAGGCTGAGATGGAGTCCTATTGATAGTCCCAACCAACCCCTGTGGAGCTCTGAAGCTGGGATGATGTGTCTGAGTTTTCTGAGTTTGAATGAAAGGGGTTTAATCCTTATGCCTCCATAGTCCTTGGATGTGGGCTATCCTAGAAAGGTGGCATGGCAGCCCAGGCAGTTCACAATGGCTGATGGCTGTCTGTGAACAGCACTCCCCCATGTTGGGATCTGGGCATCACATCACAGAATCCTCTGAACAGCAGTCGGGCCCACAGTCATGTAGATGGAGGTGGGGGTGCCATCACTCAGAATGGTAAAGCCTGGTTCAGAAAAGCCTGGACAAGTAGCCCCAACTGGAGCAATAGTATCATAACCACGAAGTTAAAACAGTCCCAGAGGAAGAACGCTGGCATCCTTCGTTCTTGCACTGAGAAGGCACCAAAATGGAAAGAGAGTATAGAAACAGTTATAATTTCATATAGAGACTTGGTGTCAAATAACTAAACAAATACTGCCTTGGAGAATTTAAAACCGGGGTGCCTGGGGAAATAAAAGTTATGAAAGACAAATCACAATGTAGGATGATATTATCAATTGTATTTTAAACTGATGAGAACGAACGATCAATATGTCACTTAATTGAGTGAAAATGAATACCACCATTTCATTTACTAAGCATATTTAAACACACTCCAAAGCTAAGTCAAATAAAGCTGAACCTGATTATTTTATCTTGCCCTAAGGTGGCACAGTGGTAAAGAATCTGCTTTTAATCCAGGAGACTTGGGTTCAGTCCCTGGGCTGGGAAGATCCCCTGGAGTATGAAATGACAACCCACTCCAGTATACTTGCCTGAAGAATTCCATGGACAGAAAAGCCTGGCAGGCTATAGTCCATAGAGCCACAAAGACTCGGACATGACTGAGCGACTGACACACACAAGAAACAAAGATGAGAAAAAAAAATTAATAGCAAGGTATATATTTCAAAAACTACATTTCAAAAACCTAAAAGCAACACGTAACAAAAATAAATCTTTAGTAAAATGTATTGATAATAATGTAACCAACCTAAAGCATCACTTTAAACATACAAGTCGTCTGCTTTCCGGCTCAGCTTCCCTAAGTGAATCACAAGATATGTCATCATTTTACACTCTGTTAGAAGAGCTGATCCCCACTCCTCATTCTGTTGGTGACCTGTTTCTTCTATACAAAAATCCTTCTAATCCATGTAAGCAGATTTTTAAAATAAAACCTAAAGAGACACACAGTGGCTTATCACTTAATCCACAGATGTTTGTTTCTAAAAAGCAAGCAAAATCTAACTTTACAGTATAACTCTCCAAGGTACCTCCTATTGTCTTCAAGGGTATTGAAGATTAATATTTCAAAAATAAGAAGTTCTTTAGTTTACACCATGTAAATGGAAAGTGAATACAATCACATTCACGAGACAAGGTTCACAAAAATGATAAAAGTATGGTTTCTAAGGATGACAGGGATCACTGTGTTAGAAATACTGCTTATATCTTTTTATAGCTTGAAAAACCTATATTTGAAACCATTATGCCTAAACATGGTGTTTAGGCGTAATGAAACCTCCACATGTATGTCAATTGAAAATAAGGAAAGTGATTTTTCCCTGAGGAGATATACCTGTTCACTCTCCATGTGTTAAATACCGTGACTTAAAATACCAAAATGCTAGAAGGAAGAAATTTATCTGGAAATTAAGGACAAAAGAAGAGGGTGGGCTATCTAATCAAGAGCCATACAAGTCAGGCTGTAAAAATAAAGACAGAAAGGCCGGGACAGACGCGTGATGGCTTTGTTAATATGAGCAACTATAGGAAATACCTAGAAGTCCAATTAAGGTTAATAAAATTTTTGAAGTGATTTAACCAAATAAATAAATACTCTGTAATGTGACTTGGAAATATTTTCCAGATAGCCTAAAAATAAAACAAAACAAACATAAATTTAAAAACTGATCAAGGTTTATTCTTATAAAGAGAGAAGCTACACATTTACGGGGCCTCACGCTTAAATAGTGTTTAGTATGATCGTGATTGGTAACCAAGAAGATACCTAGTCCTGAGGCTATAAAGACCTACAACAGCAACAATAGTAATAGCAGCTAAAATTTAAGGCATAGTTATTAGGTGCTAAGCACTATTCAAAGTACTTCATCTTTGCCAATTCATTTATTAATATCTTTAACAAACTGACAAGGTAGGTAACATTTTTAGTCTTTTGCAGATGAAGAAACTGATCATGAATAAGCTGCATACTTCAGAAAATCTCTTTCCAAATGTGAAGAGGAGACTTCTACTAGGGGATATCAACACTGTTTTTTAAGCTTTATTATAGTATAATTGATATACAAACATTTACACACATTTAACATATGCATATTGATCAGTTTGAATATCTGCATATACCCATCATGCCATCACCACAATCAAGGTTCTAAACCTAGCCACCATCTCCAAAAATTTCCTTGTGTTCTTTGGTGTTTGTGTGTGGTTTGTGGTAAGAACTGATTTTTTTTTTTTTAAGATAACCATTACAAAATAAAATACAGCACATTCAGTTCTTCAGTCATTATTGTTTTTGTTTTGTCCCTTGCTACTGAAATATGTCTTCAGGCAGTCAAGATTCTTTTTGTTAAACACTGTGAAGCAAGTGAAGCCATCATATCCAGATGAGTGAAATTAATTGTTGCTTTTAGAGAGTCTGCTAACTGAAGGCTAGTGACTATACACGTGACTGAGAGACCTTGAGTGGATCAAGCTTTTGACATTTTTTATCTGAAGATGAGTCTGACTTATTATTTCAAATATGATTTTTCTTATAAACATTGCATGATTTTTCTCAGCAATAATTAAGTTGGCTGTTTGGTCTGAATAACTGGTCTACTATTGGGGGTGTATTTTTTATGTTCAAATTGTTTTTATTGATTATAGTCACCATGTTCATTCTCTCTGTATATTTCAATAGTAATCAAAATAGTTACCCTTTCTCCTTAAATCATCAAATAATAAGAATGATTATTCTTATTAGGTTGAATGGGAAGCCATTCAACCTACAATCCTTACATAACCTGGCTGGCTTCCCTGGTAGCTCAGATGATAAAGAATCTGCCTGCAATGTGGGAGACCCAGGGTTGATCTCTGGGTTGGGAAGACCCCCTGGAGAAGGAAATGGCAACCCACTCCAGTATTCTTACCTGGAAAATCCCATGGACAGAGGAGCCTGGCGGGCTACAGTCTATTGGGTGGCAAAGCGTCAGACACGACTGAGCAACTACCACACACACTTACATAACCACCTATAATCATCACATTTGGGAAATTTAACATTAATACAATATTATTATTCAATCATGTGTGCTCGATTGCTCTCTGTGACCCCATTGACAGTAACCCACAAGGTTCCTCTGTCTATGTAACTTTCCAGGCAAGAATACTGGTATGGGTTGCCATTTCCTCCTTCAGGGGACCTTCCCCATCCAGGGATAGAACTCACAAATCCTGAAGCTCCTGCATTGGTAGGTGGATTCTGCCACCCGGGAAGCCATTCAACCTACAATCCTTCTTTAAATTTACCTAATTGTCCTTAATTATTTTTCTCCCTCCGGAATCCTCATTGACCCCAGGGACTGTAGCCCATGAGGCTCCTCTGTCCAGGGGATTTCCTAGACAAGAATATAGGAGTGGGTTGCCATTTCCTCCTCCAAGAGATCTTCCCCACCCAGGAACTGAATCCACGTCTCCTGTGTCTCCAAGTTGCTTTGATCTCCCTTAATCTAGGTCAGTACTCTAGCCTGTGTGCATGTGTATGTGTGTGATTTCATGACCTCAACATTTTTGAATGGCCCGGTCTAGTAACATTTGTCAGATTGTCTCCTTATGACAAGATTTGGTTTAACCATTTTTATATATGAACTCAATGAGTGTGTCACATTGGCAGGAACGTGATATTGTGTCATCTGATTATGCTGCTAAGTAGCTTCAGTCGTGTCCGACTCTGTGCAACCCCAGAGATGGCAGCCCACCAGGCTCCCCTGTCCCTGGGATTCTCCAGGCAAGAACACTGGAGTGGGTGGCCATTTCCTTCTCCAGTGCATGAAAGTGAAAAGTGAAAGTGAAGTTGCTCAGTTGTGTCCGACCCTCAGCGACCCCATGGACTGCAGCCCACCAGGCTCCTATGTCCATGGGATTTTCCAGGCAAGAATACTGGAGTGGGGTGCCATTGCTTCTCTGCATCTGATTATGGGAGAAGTTAAATTTTATAATTTAGATAGGATCCACCAGATTTCTCCATTGTAAAGAATTTTTTTTTCATTGTAATTACTTAGTAACTTGACACTGTGTGAATATATGGTTCCCCAAGAGTTTGTCAGCCAGTCCTTTTAGCATCTACTGTTAGTTATTGCCTGAACTGATTACTATCATGGTGGTCACAAAATGGTGCTTTTCCATTTCCATCATTCTTTTTACATCTGTTAGCTGACACTGTTTTGTTAAAAATGACCTTTCCTCTTATCTCCACACCCACTTTTAACTTTTTAAAGTATAAATATGGACTCATAAATGTGTTTTAATTCAATATGACACAATTAATTCTCATCACTATTTTTTAGTCATCAAACCGTCCCAAATTCAGCCAGTAGGAGCCCCTTCCAGTTGGCTTCTATGTCCTTTCTGCATACAGCTCCTGTTTTTATGCACTTCTCTACACAAGAAGTTCCAAGTTCCCTTTGTACTTTCCTGCCCCTATCTTGACATCAGTCATTTCTCACAGAAACCCTGGCTCCATTTTATGGGGAATGGTATTTAGTAGGGCTGAATTTCTGTGACCAAAGTGGGTTACATTTCTTAATTATAATTTTGTTTTTTTGACATTCGATTTTTCTGTGTTGAAATAATACATCCCTGTAAAAACTAGAATATGGAACATAATAGTCATTTACATGTCAGGGTGAAAGTATTTATCAGCTTGCATATTTTATAAGAGATTGGAAGCAGAGAGAATGAGGACACCAGACAATGTGAAGGGAGGAGGTTGAGGGTGGTAGAGAGGTGAAACAGGTTCATGGATAGAAAGAAAGCTAATATCAATTACTTCTATTCTGGGAACATTTGTGTAAACTATTTAAATTAATCCTTACAACAATCCTTATTTTTACAAAAGAGGAAGTAACTTCCTCAAAGTTGTAATATGTATAGCAGATAGTCTAGAACTAAAACCCTTTTTGCTTGGCCAGAAAAACCTTGTCTGTGCCTTCTATTACCCTAAGTTGTTCCCCAAGGCAAGCAAGGAGGTTGATTAGCTAAAAAGACAAGTTTCGCCTACCTCAGTTTTGAAGCAGAGTAAACTACGGTCCAGCTGCTTACCCTCTTTCACTTGAAGTTGTTTGTTGTGAGTTGCATGCATAGCCACCCTCACAAATACTGTCCTTCAGTTGAGAATAAGGTTCAAACATTTTTCCAGTGCTCGGGAAGTCTGTGGGAAGCAATTCGATTTCATTTGCTTTCATTGTTGATTCAAAAAGAACAGACAGGCATCTCAAATTGAATGTTTCTCAGTTGGATTATTTATTACAAGTCCTGCCTGTTGCCAGAAGTTTGTCTAGTGGTGGGAAAGCTTGTTAAAGGCTTGAAAGAGAGAACTGAGGCAAGTTACCCGAAAAACAAGGTTGGGAACAAAGCCCACAAGAACATGCTTGTCTCCCCTTCTTATTAATACATTGGTTGACTCCCAAATTCTCTTGGTTCTCAGTTTTCTTACTGTAAATGGGGATGATAGCTTTCTTGCCTGAAGAAAGGAGGCAGAATACCTAGGACATCAATAACCACGCATTAAGTATCTTCTATTCAGTTCAGCTCAGTTCAGTCGCTCAGTCGTGTCCAGCCCTTTGCAACCCCACCGATAGCACCAGGCTTGCCATCACCAACTCCTGGAGCTTGTTCAAACTCATGTCCATTGAGTTGGTGATGCCATCCAACGATTTCATCCTAGTTGTCCCCTTCTCCTCCTGCCTTCAGTTTTTCGCAGCATCAGGGTCTTTTCCAATGAGTCAGTTCTTCACATTAGGTGGCCAAAGTATTGGAGTTTCAGCTTCAGCATCAATCCTTCTAATGAATATTCAGAACTGATTTCCTTTAAGATTGACTGACTTGATCTCCTTGCAGTCCAAGGGACTCTCAAGAGTCTTCTCCAACACCACAGTTCAAAAGCATCCATTCTTTGGCGCTCAGCTTTTTTTATGGTCCAGTTCTCACATCCATACATGACTACTGGAAAAACTATAGCCTTGACTAGATGGACCTTTGTTGGCAAAGTAATGTTTCTGCTTTATAATATGCTGTCTAGATTTGTTATAGCTTTCCTTCCAAGGAGCAAGCATCTTTGAATTTCACGGCTGCAGTCACCAGCTGCAGTGATTTTGGAGCTCAAGAAAATAAAGTCCATCACTGTTTCCATTATTTCCCCATCTATTTGTCGTGAAGTGATGGAACTGGATGCCATGATCTTAGTTTTTCGAATGTTGATTTTTAAGCCAGCCTTTTCACTCTGCTCTTCCACTTTCATCAAGAGGCTCTTTATTTCCTCTTCACTTTCTGCAATAAGGGTGGTGTCATCTGCATATCTGAGGTTATTGATATTTCTTCCAGCAATCTTGATTCCAGCTTGTGCTTCATCCAGTCTGGCATTTCGCATGATGTACTCTGCATATAAGTTAAATAAGCAGGATGACAATATATACCCTTGACATACTCCTTTCCCAATTTGGAACCAGTCCGTTGTTCCATGTCAGGTTCTAACCATTGCTTCTTGACCTGCCTACAGATTTCTCAAGAGGCAGGTAAGATGGTCTGGTATTCCCATCTCTTTAAGAATTTTCCACAGTTTGTTTTCATCCACACAGTCAAAGGCTTCAGCATAGTCAATGAAGCCTAAAGTAGAAGTTTTGCTGGAATTCAACTGCTTTTTCTATGATCCAATGGATGTTAGCAATCTGATCTCTGAACATTTCCTTTGACACTGAAAATGTGGAGAACTATAAGGCAGAGTATCTACTCTTACTATGCTGGCCATCTAGTTGGGGATGCTGAATTTGCATATGAAAAAGAACAAATAAATTTTGTAACACACCATGTGAGTGTCAAAGACAAGGGAAATGATTAATTACCAAGGACAGTATTAGTGTACTAATTTAAAATAATAATAAAATACAACTTTCTTTTTTTTCAATCAATGTTTTAGAAATGAAGTAAGAAACAAGGAATGAAGAGACAAAGGAAAATGGAACAAATGAAGAGGGAAGGGAGAAAGGAAAGGAAAAAAACGGAGAGCAATGATGATAACTACATAGGTTAAAAAAGTTAGTATTAATGTAGTTTTACTTTGTAACTCCTTGTTTTCCTATAAAATAATTATTGTAAGTCTATGTTGATGGGTATACAATGCATAAAAGGTAACGTGACAGTAGCATAAAGGGAGGATCAAATTGTAGAGGAACAAACATTTCCTACATAATTGAAGCTTCAGTTCAGTTCAGTTCAGTCGCTGAGTCGTGTCCGACTCTTTGCCACCCCATGAATCGCAGCATGCCAGGCCTCCCTGTCCATCACCAACTCCCGGAGTTCCCCCAGACTCACGTCCATCGAGTCAGTGATGCCATCCAGCCATCTCATCCTCTGTCGTCCCCTTCTTATCCTGCCCCCAATCCCTCCCAGTATCAGAGTCTTTTCCAATGAGTTAACTCTTCACATGAGGTGGCCAAAGTACTGGAGTTTCAACTTCAGCTTCATTCCCTCCAAAGAAATCCCAGGGCTGATCTCCTTCAGAATGGATGGGCTGGATCTCCTTGCAGTCCAAGGGACTCTCAAGAGTCTTCTCCAACACCACAGTTCAAAAGCATCAATTCTTCGGTGCTCAGCCTTCTTCACAGTCCAACTCTCACATCCATACATGACCACAGGAAAAACCATAG
>NW_011486910.1:565357-565491 GCF_000754665.1 Bison bison bison | reverse complement strand
ATAGATGTTTTTCTGGAACTCTCTTGCTTTTTCCATGATCCAGTGGATGTTGGCAATTTGATCTCTGGTTCCTCTCCGTTTTCTAAAACCAGCTTGAACATCAGGAAGTTCACGGTTCATGTATTGCTGAAGCC
>NW_011486910.1:547367-564712 GCF_000754665.1 Bison bison bison | reverse complement strand
CTTGGAGAATTTTGAGCATTACTTTACTAGCATGTGAGATGAGTGCAATTGTGCGGTAGTTTGAGCATTCTTTGGCATTGCCTTTCTTTGGGATTGGAATGAAAACTGACCTTTTCCAGTCCTGTGGCCACTGCTGAGTTTTCCAAATTTGCTGGCACATTGAGTGCAGCACTTTCACAGCATCATCTTTCAGGATTTGAAATAGCTCAACTGGAATTCCATCATCTCCACTAGCTTTGTTCCTAGTGATGCTTTCTAAGGCCCACTTGACTTCACATTCCAGGATGTCTGGCTCTAGATGAGTTATCACACCATTGTGATTGTCTGGGTCATGAAGATCTTTTTTGTACAGTTCTTCTGTGTATTCTTGCCACCTCTTCTTAATATCTTCTGCTTCTGTTAGGTCCATACAATTTCTGTCCTTTATCAAGCCCATCTTTGCATGAAATATTCCCTTGGTATCTCTGATTTTCTTGAAGAGATCTCTAGTCTTTCCCATTCTGTTGTTTTTCTCTTATTTCTTTGCATTGATCACTAAGGAAGGCTTTCTTATCTCTTCTTGCTATTCTTTGGAACTCTGCATTGAGATGCTTATATCTTTCCTTTTCTCCTTTGCTTTTCATTTCTCTTCTTTCACAGCTATTTGTAAGGCCTCCCCAGACAGCCATTTTGCTTTTTTGCATTTCTTTTCCATGGGGATGGTCTTGATCCCTGTCTTCTGAACAATGTCACGAACCTCATTCCATAGTTCATCAGGCACTCTATCTATCAGATCTAGGCCCTTAAATCTATTTCTCACTTCCACTGTATAATCATAAGGGATTTGATTTAGGTCATACCTGAATGGTCTAGTGGTTTTCCCTACTTTCTTCAATTTAAGTCTGAATTTGGTAATAAGGAGTTCATCATCTGAGCCACAGTCAGCTCCTGGTCTTGTTTTTGTTGACTGTTTAGAGCTTCTCCATCTTTGGCTGCAAAGAATATAATCAATCTGATTTCGGTGTTGACCATCTGGTGATGTCCATGTGTAGAGTCTTCTCTTGTGTTGTTGGAAGAGGGTGTTTGCTATGACCAGTGCATTTAATTGACACTAATTCAAACTAGATTGTTATGAATCAAAATGCTACTTACAATCTCTAGGGCAACCACTAAGAAAATAACTTAAAAATGTGTAGAAAAAAAGAGAAAGGAATCAAAGTGGTTCACTAAAAAATACTTATTGAACATGAAAGAAGGCAGTCATGGAGTTGATGTACAAGAAAAGATATAAGACATGTAGAGAACCTATGCAAAATAGAAATCCTCCCTTATCTGTAATAACATTGAAGGAAAATGAAATTAAAACTTCAACCAAAAGGCAAAAAAAAAAAAGGCAGAATGGTTTCTAAAAACATGATTCAATCATATGCTATCTATAAGAGACTCACCTTGCACTCAAAGGTAAGTAAGGTTGAAAATTTAGAGATATGAAAAAAATATTCCATGCAAACACTAATCAAAACACAAGTGGATTGTCTATACTAATATCAGACAAAACATAGTTTAAGAAAAATTATTATAAAAGATAAAAGGCCATTACATAGTGATAAAACGATCCATCAAGAAGACATATTAAGTACAAACACATAAATCAAGCCAAAAAATATATGAAGCAAAAACTAACAATTAAAGCACCAAACAATAATAGTAGAACATATATATACCCCACTTTCAATGATGGATGAAACAACTACACATAAGTCAGCAAGGAAACAGAAGACTTGAACAACGTTATAAGCCAACTAGAGCTAAGAGACATATATAGAACAGAACACCCAATAACAGCAGAATAAACTTTCTTGTCAGGAGCATGTGGAACATTCTCCAGGAAAGACCATATATTAGGCCACAAAATACATTTAAAAAGACCAATACCATACAAAACATGTTTTCTGACCACAATGGAACAAAATGAGAAATTAGTGTAGAAGTCCTAGAAGAAAACACAGAAGAAACGCTCATGACATTGGGTTTGGCAATGATTCTTGCATAATACACCAAAAGCACAAGCAACAAAAGCAAAAATACAGACGCAATCACACTAAAAATCTTCTGCATAGTGAAGGAAACAGGGTGAAAAGACAGAATATAGAGAAGGAAAAATATTTTAAAACCATATATCTGATAAAAGATTAGTATCCAAAATATACAAGGAACTCCTACAACTCAACAGCCAAAAAAAAAAAAAAGATTAAAAAATGCGCAATTAACTTGAATAAACATTTCTCCAAAGATAGGCCACTGGTTGACAGGCATATGAAAAGATGCTCAGCATCATTAATCACCAGGGAAATGCAAATCAAAGTCACAATTAGATATCACTCACACTTGTTAGGATAGCTATTATAAATATTTCAAAGGTAATGAGTGTTGGTAAGGAAGTGGAGAAATTGGAACTCTTGTACACTTTTGGTAGATGTAAGATATATAAAAGGGTGAGCCTCTATGGAAAACAGTATAGAGTTTCTTTAAAAAATTAAAATTAGACTTACCAGGGGATCATATATCAAAATAAACTGGATTCAGGATCTCCACAAGATATATGCATTCCAAAGTTCTTTGCATTATTGACAATAACCAAGATATAGGAATGACCTAAATATCCAACAACAGATGAAAGAAAATGTGATATATACATACAATGGAATACTGTTAAACCTTAAAAAAGAAGGAAATCCTGCCATATGTGTCAATACAGATAAACCTAGAGGACACTATGCTAAGTGAGATAACCCAGTCACAGGGGATAAATACTGCCTGATTTCAGTTAGATGAGGTATTTAAAACTGCCAACCTCATAGAAACAGAGAATACAATGATGGTTGCCAGGGGCTGGAGGGACAGGAAAGTGGGACGGCGCTGTTTAACAGGTATAAAGTTTCAGTGTTGCCACCTGAAAAACTTCTAGAGATCTGCTGTACAATACTCTGCCTAAGTTAACCTATAATAATACTGTATTGTGCACTTAAAGTTTATTAACCGAGTAGATAGATATGTTTAGTGTTAACACACAAAAAGTCCTTCTTAAAAGATAGATAGAAGAAAAAGAAAGAAAAGTGCAAAGGAAGGAAGGGAATAAGGGAGGAAGATAACAAACAGGAGAACTGTCAAATTCACAAATATATGGAAATTAAACAACACACTAACCAATGGGTCAAAAATGAAATCGCAAGAAATTAGAAGATACTGTGAGATGAATGAAAAAGAAAACATAACACATCAAAACTTATGGGATGCAGTTAAAGCAGTTTGTGGTGGTGTAGCCACACGTTCCGGGAAACAAACTCACTCAGGACGATGCAGATAGTGGAGTGCAGCTTATTACACCGGTGGGCCCAAGGCAGAGTCTCCTCTTAGCCAAGGACCCTGACCAGTTTTTGTGAAAATCTTATATATCTGAAGTGTATGTGCACAAAACCTTCCCCAAATTCCCTGAAACTAGTCTGAACAAAGGAAAAAGAAAGATACAGTCAAAGTTAACCTGTGATTCATATGCCTTCAGCCTAGGTAGTTAACAGTGGACAATTATCAATAGGCCTGTGGTCAGACCCCAATAAGCATAATAGAATGTATGATTCTATTCGGTTACACAGATAATTAGGATATTCTTTTAGGCCAGGGAAAGTATAGGTAGGAGCCCTGGGCTCTTCCTCCCGGGGGCCTGGTTTTCCAGTTGGTATGTCGTTTTCTTAGATACTGGGCATATAGCTCATAGTCCACAGTCTGGCCTAAGATGGAGTCCTACTTTCAAGATAGAGCCTGTTTTGTTTCCTCTTTCAGTAGAAGAAAATTTGTGGTTCTAAAATGCTTACATTCAAAAAAAAGAAAAACCTTATTATCAATAATCTAAACTTCTAAGGAACTAGTAAAGAAAAACCCAAACTACCAAACTAAATCCAAAGCAAACAGAAAGAAAGAATGAAAATTTGAGTAGAGATAAATGAAATAGAAAAAAAAAAGATTCCACTTAAGATCAAAATGAATAAAATACTTAGTATAACTAAGGAGGTATAAGACTCATACACTAAAAACAACAAAATATTGCTCAAAGAAATTGAAGAAGACCTAAATAAATGGAAGGGCATCCCACATTCATAGATTGGAAGACCTAACATAGTTAAGAGGCAATATTCCTTCTTGGTTCAGATGGTAAAGAATCTGCCTGCACTGCAAGAGACCTAAGTTCAATCCCTGGGTTGGGAAGATCCTCTGGAGAAGGGAATGGCTACCCACTCCAGTATTCTTGCCTGCAGAATTCAATGGAGAGAGGAGCCTGGAGGGTTACAGTCCATGGGGTTGCAAAGCGTTGGACATAACTGAGCAACTAACATTCACATTCCTCAAGTTGATGTACAGATTCAGTGTAATCTCTATCAAAATTCCAGGCGCCTTTTTGAAGAATGGACAAGCTGATTATAAAATTCACATGTAATTGCAAAGGATGCCAAATATCCAAAATCTTGAAAAAGGGCAAAATTCTTCATATTTCTCTATTTCAAAACTTACTGCTAAGCTACAGTAACCAAAACACTGTTGTGCTGAAGTAAGGACTGACATACAGATCAATGGAATATAATTCAGAATCCAGAAGTAAACCCAAATATCTATAAGATACCAAGAACATTCAATGGGAGAAAGAATAGCCTTTTCAACATACAGTCCTGGGACTGAAGGAGGAAACAGATTGAATGGGCTCCTTCTTGAAAGCAGGACTCCATCTTGGGCCAGACTGTGGACTTTGAGCTATATGCCCAGTATCTATGGAAACGACATACCAACTAGAAAACCAGGCCCCCAGAAGGAAGAGCCCAGGGCTCGTATCTAGACTCTCCCTGGCCTAAAAGAATACCCTAATTATCTGTGTAATCGGATAGAATCATACATTCTGTTATGCTTATTGGGGTATGACCACAGACCTATTGATAATTGTCCACTGTTAACTACCTAGGCTGAAGGCATATGAATCTTGGGTTAACTTTGATTGCATCTTTCTTTCCCTTTGTTCAGACTAGTTTCAGAGAATTTGGGGAGGTAGGTTTGAGCACATACACTTAGGGTATATAGTTCAGTTCAGTCGCTCAGTCGTGTCTGACTCTTTGCAACCCCATGAATCGCAGCACGCCAGGCCTCCCTGTCCATCACCATCTCCCGGAGTTCACTCAAATTCACGTCCATTGAGTTGGTGATGCCATCCAACCATCTCACCCTCTGTCGTCCCCCTTTCTTCCTGCCCCCAATCCCTCTCAGCATCAGAATCTTTTCCAATGAGTCAACTCTTCGCATGAGGTGGCCAAAGTACTGGAGTTTCAGCTTTAGCATCATTCCTTCCAAAGAACACCCACGGCTGATCTCCTTCAGAATGGACTGGTTGGATCTCCTTGCAGTCCAAGGGACTCTCAAGAGTCTTCTCCAACACCACAGTTCAAAAGCATCAAGTCTTTGGCGCTCAGCTTTCTTCACAGTCCAACTCTCACATCCATACATGACCACAGGAAAAACCATAGCCTTGACTAGATGGACCTTTGTTGGTAAAGTAATGTCTCTGCTTTTGAATATGCTATCTAGGTTGGTCATAACTTTCCTTCCAAGGAGTAAGCATCTTTTAATTTCATGGCTGCAGTCATCATCTGCAGTGATTTTGGTATATATAAGGTTTTCACAAAAACTGGTCGGGGTCCTTGGCTAAGAGGAGACTCTGTGTTGGACCCACCGGTGTAATAAACTGCACTCCACTGTCTGCATTGTCCTTCTGAGTGAGTTTGTTTCCTGGAACACGTGGCTACAACAGGACAACTGGATATCCACACAAAAGAATGAACTTAGATGTCTACTTCTACCATATACAAAAAAATAATTCAAAATTAATCAAAAGACCTAAATGTGAGCGCTAAAGTTCTACAACTCTAGGAAAGAACATAGATGTAAATCTTCATGACTTTGGGTTAGGCAATAGTTTCTTAAACATGATACCTAAACCACAAGCAACAAAAGGAAAAAAGTAGATAATCTGGACTTTATAAAAATTTAAAACAGCACTTTTTTTCATCAAAGGACACCATCCTTTAAATAAAGACAACTATAGTATGAGAGAAAATATTTGCATATCATCTATTTGTTAAGAGACTTGTGTGCAGAATACATAAATAACTTGCCATACAACAACAAAAAGGTCAAACAATCCAGTTTAAAAATGGACAAATGATCTGAATAGACATTTTTTCTAAAAAAGAAATTTTAATGGTCAATGAGCCCATATAAAGTTGCTCAAAATCATCAGTCAGTAGGAAAACACAAACGAAAACCACAGTGAGATGCCACTTTACTCCCACTGGGATGGCTGCAAGCAAAGCCAAGCCAAAACAAAACAAAACAGAAAATAACAAGCATCAGTGAGGTGTGAAGAAATTAAAACACTCATACATTGCTGATAATAATGTAAAATGGTACACCCACAAAGGCAGCTTAATCGTTCCTCAAAAAGTTAACTGTCTCATTAGCATGTGACCCAGCAATTCCACTCCCAGGTATGTATCCTGCAGAAAAATTGAAAACAGGTGTTTAAATAAAAACTTATATGTGAATGTTGATACCAACACTGTTCGCAACAGGCAAAAGGTAGTAATGACGCAGTGTCTACCAACAGATGAATGGTTACACAAAACATGGTATTTGTGTACAATGAAGTGTTATTCAGTCATAAAAAGAAATGAAGTACCAATTCACATTAATATTTGGATGAACCTTGAAAACATTATGGTAAGTGAAAGAAGGCAGACACAAAAGGGCACATATGCTATGATTATATTCATAAGAAATGTCTGGAACAGACAAATCCTTAGGAACAGATAGCAGATTAGTGGTTGCCAGGTGCTGGAGGGGGAGGGGAATGACCAGTGACTTCTCAATGGGCACAGCCTTTCTTTGTAGGCTGATGAGGATATTCTAGAATTAGATAGTGATAATGCTTGAAAAACATTGTGAATGTACTAACACCACTGAACTGTATAATTTAAAATGATGAACAGGGTGTTACACGAATTTCACTTCGATTAAGAAAATACAGGAGGAGAGAGGAAGCATTTGATGATTCTTATCTTATTCCCAGTCTTACCCTAGGCATTTTGCATTTGTTTTCTCATCGAGCCAAGTGGACCATAAATTCATTTGTCCATAATAGGTCATGACTTGACTGAAGAGAATTTCCCAGCTGGAATTAAAACTTTAGAATTTGCACAATTCCATCTCCTCTGTGAAGCATCCCCTTAACTCTTCTAAGACAAAAAAAAAAATGTTTACAGATTTTGGAGCAATTTTCTACCTTTTTCCAGCTTCTAATACCTGCACATTTTACCCCTTAGCTTTACTTTTCACATGTATTTTCTTTTACAATGTGACATGTTCATTGCCTGGTTTCTGAGCTCCTCAAGATCAGGACTGCTCCTTTGTGTTTACAGGTCTGTGCTCAGCATACTGGAGAAGGCGATGGCACCCCACTCCAGTACTCTTGCCTGGAAAATCCCATGGAAGAGGAGTCTGGTGGGGTACAGTCCATGGGGTCTCGAAGAGTCGGACACGACTGAGCAGCTTCACTTTCACTTTCCACGCATCGGAGAAAGAAATGGCAACCCACTCCAGTGTTCTTGCCTGGAGAATCCCAGGGACAGGGGAGCCTGGTGGGCTGCCGTCTATGGGGTCGCACAGAGTCAGACACAACTGAAGCGACTTAGCAGCAGCAGCAGCTCAGCATATAGTACATGCTCAATGAAGGTTTTCACCGGCCAGCTGGAATCACATATTTGGTTCCTGTAAATATACTACATTAATGGCTCCTAAAATAGCCATGCCTGTTTGACTAGCCTGTGCTACACTCAGCATCCATTTCCCAGAATGAAACTAGGTCACATCTGGGACGCATGAACAGTTTTAAGAAAGTTCCGTCTGAAATTCAAAACCCTTCAGTGTATATCAAATGTAATCAAGCTGATGATGCCAAAAAAACTGTAAAGGATTAAAACTTCACTTCATTATTACATTTTTGGTCTTTGCTCTTTTACTTCATTTAATAAGTTTTACAGCAACAGAACGATTTGCACATGTTAAAAACCAAAACAGGATGAAAATGGCAAAAAAAGAAAAGCAAAGCATTTCACTTTATGCATCTTTGTCTTTGTGAGTTCTCCCCGATCCTGTGGTTATTTTGTACAAGGTCTGTCTGTTTGGTTATAGGGACAGCTTTTGGGCAAAAGATCTAAGACATCTCTGCCCTCCTGTAAAAATGTGCATCAACAGAGAAAAGAAAAAAAAAAATGGATCTCTTTCTATAAAGAGGTCCTGAGAATGAGAGTCTCTCCTGATGGTAGTAACATGTAGGATATTTCAGTAAGGGAAGCTCTTGAAATTATGTGCCTTTGGTGTCTTCTAGGGACAACAGCAGAATTTGCTGTGCGGTCACAAACCTTTTGTTGTCCCTCTGCTGGAACACTCTTCATGAGTTCTTGTTGTGGTCTCTCTTGTTTGTGATTCTTAAAGTATCTTTATTTTGAAAGGGAGACAAAGTACTTCCTTTCTGATTGCACATCCTTGGAAAATTATAAATCATTCCAAAATCAAAAAGTGCATGAGCACACTAGGCATTCCATTAATTATGTTTATGTCCACTCACCTGTATCCCACCCCCAGGTATGTGAAATGGCACAAAGAAAATTCACATACTTGCTTTCTGCTGCATCATTTCTTTTTGAATTTTTTCTGAAACCTAGAACAATAGTTTACATCTTCATAAATGCTGGCATTTTGTTGTGGTTGTGCAAGTTAAACAGCCTGATTAATCCTGCTTATTCCTCTTTCTTCTGCTGACATTCCATACTGGGGAAAGGAGGTCATCTGATGGAAAGGATCCGAGTCCTATGCCTCAACTTCTTGTGTGTGAAATCTGTTCTCCTTTATCCTTCTCATACCCCTTACTTCAGATTTATCAGCATTTATTGAATATCTGCTATAAATATTGACTGGTCTATGGTTGGCCTGTAGTTGGGGCTCAAAAATCAAATCTATTCAGTCAGGGCCCTGACCAGAAATAGAAAATATGCTCATGTTGGATTCCGGTGAGAATTTAATGAAGGGACTGCTTACAGAAATATGAATGGAGTTGGGGAAACCAACAAGTGATCCTGAGATACCCTGTGATCCTTTGGCCTAAAGAAGGAAGGGGAGGCCACAGTCTTGGAGCCTGGTGAGAGTTGGTGGTCTGGAAGGTAGCTGCCCATCAGGAGCTACAGTCATAAAGGGACCAGCTACCATAAGACTATCGGCATTGAAGAGGTGGGGAGAGGTTTCTCCTCGTTGGTTGAATGGAATAGGAAGCCTGAGGGCAAAGGGAGCCCAGGCAATGCAGCCTGCAGGGCAGAGAAGTGAGGGGAACGGATCTCGGTGACCAAAGGGAAGATAAAGAATATGCTCACTTCACAGTTTAACTTCAGAATAATTGAGGAAACAGCATTATTATCCAAAGTTTACAAATGAAGACACTGAGGCAGTCAAGTTTAAATAACTTGCTGAAGGTCATATGGCTACTAAGTGGCAGCCTGTGCGTGTGTATCCTAAGTCACTTCAATCTTGTCCAACTCTGCAACCATATGAACCATAGGTAGCCTGCCAGACTCCTCTGTCCCTGGGATTCTCCAGGCAAGAATACTGGAGTGGGTTGCCATTTCCTCTTCCAGGACTAAATGGCAGACCTAATATTCAAATTCAGGCCTTCTAGTGCCACTTCTATTTCTTTATACTAAAATGGTTGTCCTTCTGTCCTTACACTTTACTTACATGACCAGCCTTATATTTTTGACAATGTGAGCCTTGTAAATGATTATGACTTCCATATTTAATTTGGTTGTTAGGAAATTCTATCAAATATTAAGCCCCCATTGCTAATTGTGCAGGATTTTGTGGCTTGCATATCTCAGTGGCCTTACCTACCTTTTGCCTTGTTATTTAAAATCTTTTCATATTACATGTCTTTTTTGAAGAGGTAAAGGATAAACAAATGAGTAAATGAGTAGCTAGTATCTGAATAACCTTGGGGATCTGTGCTTGATTAGCCTTTCCCCTAATACAGACCATCACCGTATAGGGACTGCTAATGTTGACCTCCATTCTCAAACACACACATCTGTTAACTTTGTGGTAGAGTTGGCTTTATTATCACAGCCTTTTTCAACATTGTATTCCTAGCAACCACTACCCATCAATTAATATTGACAGTGGAGTTGAAACCTATTTGCTATGCCTGGTGTAATACGACCAGTAAATCAACCAATGTCTGTTTAATCGCAGACATCCTGAGAGCCTTTTATTAAGCTCACTGTATATGATGCACGTCATTATAGTCTGACTGCTTCCCATGCTTCAGATACTTTAGTAAAAGGCAGTATATGCAATATATGAGTGCACTCCTTCTCCAAATAATTAAGTTTTCTTCTTTAGACTCAAGTATGTGGCATGATTCCAACGATATCTCAAGTGGTTATTTTAAGAAGTTGCTTGCTGTTTGTTTTTTTTATCGTCCTAGATAAAGGCCTCTTTGGCCTTATTAATAGAGTTAGCGTTGTTAAAGCTGCCGGGTCACAATAACATTATCTCACATCCTGAAGCAGCACGACAACACTATTCAGAAAGGAGTGGAACTCATTTAAGCAATTTGAGACTTGGATTTCATTCAAGTGCATATAGTGAAAGTTTCAAAGGACTATTATTATGAAGCCTTGCCTGTGAGTTTGTAATGGCACTGGAACAGTATAACAATCAAAATACTACAGATAATAGCAGTTTCTTGGTTAGATAGCATCACCGACTCAGTGGTCATGAATTTGAGCAAACTCTGGGAGATAGTGAAGGACAGAGGAACCTGGCATGCTGCAGTTCATGGGGTTGCAAGGAGTTGGACATGACTTAGCGAATGAAAAACAACAAAACAGTTTCTTAGAGTTCCATACATATTGGTAGATTTTAATGGGTTTTCACCTATGTTATCTCATAATCTCCAAATGAAGCTTTAACAAGGTTCATACTAATGCACATATTTAACTGTAGGTATAAAAACATATAAACAAAAGGAGTTTAAGTCCGTGGAGAATCTACCCACACTCACTGATCAGCATCATTAATATGTTCTTTAATCAAACCATTCACCTTCTACTCTGTTGTGTGAAACAGGTTCACTGACCTGTGACCTTTGATCATGAGAAATGATTCTTTTACCCCAGTGAAAGCCTGAGCACTTTTTCTTTCTCCTCCAAGTCCAGTTTATGAAACTTTGACATTGACACAGATGTGGCTATTTCTGATTCAGTTATAGTCTGTTCTTTCATATGTTTGAGGACTAAAACTAAGAAAATGTTCAGGATTCTGACACCTTCCAATGTAGAATCTTCCTGGTAGCTCTTCTTTCCATGTTCGTACTATTCCTCCATTTGTTTCAAAGATGAACAATGGACATTTGATGATGTTTTCACATTTAAAAATTGCTTTCTCTTGTAACACCTCATTATTTTTCCATATCACCCTGTGTAGTGGATATCAAGGTTCATACTTTACCAATGAAGATATTAATGCTCTGGCATTCAGAGCTAGATCAGGTGTGGGAGAGTCAGCTGAGCCAATGGTGCCATAATCATTGGTGTTCATCATTTACTGTTGATTTTAAAATATCTGTTGTTCACCTCTGTGTGTACCACACAATACCAGACATGCGGAGCAATACACAGATACACAGAACACTTTGGGACATGTCCTCCAAGCCCCAGGAGTAACTTACTTGTGAGGGAAGACCTCCTGGTCTTTCCAAGTGCTGCTTTTTCTGCCTGGAAGTTTCTTCCTAACTCTTTTTAACTCTTCTTAATTTCTCTAAAACTCATGAATTAAGCAGTAGGTCTGTATTTCCTGCTGTATTCCTGTCACTAGTGCTCTGTACATGGTAAACGCTCCATCAGTATTTGCTGACTTAATAGGGCATATCTTGTCTCATTCTGTCCCTGCAGTAATTTTACTTCCTTGCTGCCCTGTTGTAACTACAGCTCACATTTCTCTTGCTTTGGAGTCCTACTGCCATTTCTGCTTCTGCTTCTGAAATAAACTCCAGAAAACAGGTGATACAGAAGGTCTCAAAAGTCTTTTCTCAAAAGTTCATCATGTTATTTGGCTTGGGCCCACTGTCAAGCCAAAACAGAAAGAAGTGATCAGGACAATACGAAGAACTAAACACAAAACCTGGGGGGGTTTCTGCCGAGGCACCGTGAAAATCCGGAACAGTTGGGGTCCAGCCCGGATTGCTAAAGTGGACTGTGTGCTCCCGGGTCATGGCCAATGTAGCTTTCCCACAGGAGATAAGCTGAGTCTGCAAGATTGAGAGGGGTTGGGGTGATTAGAAATTATAAAGAGGTCTGTTGAAGTCAAAATGTCTCAAAAAATCCAAGGCGGGTCTGTGGTACAGATGCAAGGAGATGAAATGACACGAATCATTTGGGAGTTGATTAAAGAGAAACTCATTTTTCCCTATGTGGAACTGGATCAGCACAGCTACAATTTAGGCATAGAGAATCACCATGCCACCAATGACTAGGTCACCGAGGACGCTGCAGAAGCTATAAAGAAGTACAACGTTGGTGTCAAGGATGCCACCATCACCCCCGATGAGAAGAGAGTGGAGAAGTTCAAGTTGAAACAAACGTGGAAATCTCCAAATGGCACCATCTGAATTATCTTGGGTGGCACTGTCTTCAGGGAAGCTATTATCTGGAAAAATATGCCCTGGCTTGTGAGTGGATGGGTAAAACCCATTATCATAGGTCGTCATGCTTACAGGGATCAATATAGAGCAACCAATTTTGTTGTGCCGGGGCCTGGAAAAGTAGAGACGTCCTACATGCCAAGTGATGGATCCCCCAAAATGGTATACCTAGTATATAACTTCAGAGAGTGGTGGTGTTGCCATGGGGATGTACAATCAAGATAAGTCAATAGAAGATTTTGCATACAGTTCTTTCCAGATGGCTTTGTCTAAGAATTGGCCTTTGTATCGGAGCACCAAAAACACTATTCTGAAGAAATACAATGGATGTTTTAAAGGCATCTTTCAGGAGATACATGACAAGCAGTAAAAATCTGAATTTAAAGCTCAGAATATCTGGTATGAGCACAGGCTCATTGATGACATGGTGGCCCAAGCTATGAAATCGGAGGGGGGCTTCATTTGGGCCTGTAAGAACTATGATGGGGACGTGCAGTTGGACTCCATGGTCACAGGTTATGGCTCTCTCGGCATGATGACCAGTGTGCTGGTTTGTCCAGATGGCAAGACAGTAGAAGCAGAGGCTGCCCACGGGACTGTAACCCGTCACTACCGAATGTACCAAAAAGGACAGGAGACATTCACCAATCCCATTGCTTCCATTTTTGCCTGGACCAGAGACTTAGCCCACAGAGCTAAGCTTGATAACAGTAAAGAGCTCAGCTTTTTTGCAAAGGCTTTGGAAGAAGTCTGTATTGAGATCATTGAGGCTGGCTTCATGACCAAGGACTTAGCTGCATGTATTAAAGGTTTACCCAACATGCAACGTTCTGACTACTTGAAATTTTTGAGTTCATGGATAAACTCGGAGAGAACCTGCAGTTAAAACTAGCCCAGGCCAAACTTTAAGGTCATTTCTTGTCTTTGGAGGATTTTTTTTTTTCTGGTAACTAGGGTTTACATTTTTCTCTATAACTCTCATGGGTAAAGGCAAAATCAATTTTGTAATTTGTTTAGAAGCCAGAATTTATCTTTTCTATAAGTTTACAGCCTTTTTCTTATGCATACAGTTATGCCACCTTTGTGAACGTGGCCGGGGACTTTTTTTTAAATTTTATTTTCTACTAATAGCCTAGGAACTACTTTTAATGTCCACTTGTACTCACTGTCACTTTTTCTCATGTGCTGAGATCAATGACCAAAATGAACAGTGCTCAAAAGGATAAACTATAGCCACGGTATTATTCCCTGAAATTGCATAAGGTAGAGATTCATTCCTTTTCCCGCTTTCCATGGCCTGGGGCCCTGGGTCATTCTAATGTAACAGATATCTCATTATTTGCAGTAGAAGCTGTATGTTAGACTTGCACATGATTTGAAATGAAGAGCATGGCCGTAACTAAAACCTGTTGAAGACTCATCTTTGTAAAGAGCTCTAGTTGAATCTTTTAAAAATACTAAATATTTTTTAGCTCCTTGGAGAATCCAGAAGAAATACTACCTGGGGGTGGGGAGGGGGTGGCTGGTGTTTGTGTCCTCCTCCTGGCCTTGTGTGGCCTAAGTATTATGCGACCTTGAACAGCGTGTTTCATCCAAGTGCAATAATACAAGCTGCACCTTTTTTTTTGGACATCTGCTGGCCTCTTTTATTTCCTTTATGTAAATGTGATTTTTCAGAAGTTGATTGTAAACACTATTCTAGTCCTGTTCTTCATCTAAACTATCGATTTTAATTAAAATTCAGTGCTAATGAAAAAAACAAACACAAAACCTGATAAAATTCACCAGTTTAGTAAAAAATTAGCCCGTTTCTAACTTTTTTTTTTTACTAGAAATAGTAGAATCATCAATCATACAGTTGCAAATCCAGATTTTCAGTTACATTAATTGGTAAAGCTCAGTATATAATATCTATGACTCAGTTAGAAGAAATGTATTGCTTTCAAAATAAGTAAAACAAATTTTAAAGGTTTAACAAGAGGAAATATCGTAACTCCATGATAATGTTCTGATGTTGTTACATAGATGTAATCTAAGAATTACCATGTACATGTTTAATTCTATGAAACTTGTTTTCATCATTATCTTCTATTCAAACATCTCTAGATATCTGGCATGAGCACTGGGGATGGTGTATTGTGTGTACTCAGAAAACATTCTTGAAATGAATGAATACATATACCATGACTGATCCTTGACAAGAAATTTACGGTGTAGAAAGTGGACCATTTTTCAGCAATTATTCCATTGGAACCTCATAACAGCCTAGTGGTTTGGATAGAGGGATAACTATGAACTCTATCTTAAAAATAAAAGAAGAGCAATTCAGAAGGACTAATTGATTTGTCTGAGTTCACACATAGTATGTAATAGAGCTGTCTTTTAAATCCAAGTTTTGGTGCTGATGCTTTTCTGACTTGACCTTCAAACTTAAGTTTATGTATGGTATGCTGCTGCTGCTGCTAAGTCACTTCAGTCGTCTGACTCTGTGTGACCCCATAGACGGCAGCCCACCAGGCTCCCCCGTCCCTGGGATTCTCCAGGCAAGAACACTGGAGTGGGTTGCCATTTCCTTCTCCAATGCATGAAAGTGAAAAGTGAAAGTGAAGTTGCTCAGTCGTGTCTGACCCTCAGCTATCCCATGGACTGCAGCCCACCAGTCTCCTCCATCCATGGGATTTTCCAGGCAAGAGTACTGGAGTGGGGTGCCATTGTTATGTATGGCATAAGGACTGAGAATTCTTTAACAAGTCAACTGGCACTCTATATATTTGTAAAATGTCAAAATAAAATGTTCTAATTTTTAAAAATTAGAATCATTAATCTAAATAAACACAGAGACTATTAAAATAAATTTAGAATCTGCAAATAATTGAACACATTGTCTTAGGACTAAAATGGGAGGAAACCACAGGTGTGTGGAATAAAAACAATCATGCTAGCGAAATGTCAGCATCTCTTGGTCTGAAGGACTAAGTAATTATCACAAGAGGAAAGGAAAAATAAACTGTAATTAAGCAATGACTGTAATGGTGTTCTTCTGGTGATAATTGTTTGTCTTTATTGCATTCCAGCAATTCTACTCTATAGATGATATAGAACCTACCATTTTCATTTCAATAGTTACATTTGATCCATGCATTTTTAAATCTATGATTTTAATAAACAAATTGCTTTCTTAAGGTATTTTAAGCTTAGTAAACCTTTACTTTTACATAAGGCACAATGAACATTTTAAATAACCAGTACCCTGTTATTTAACAAAAACAACAGACCATTGTTAATTCATTTGGCCCAACAATCAACAAACATTAACAACTCTGCAGTAATTAGAGCTTTTCAGAGAAACAGAGCAACGTCAGGAGCTCTGTGTTGCTGAAATCCTCAGGCTGAGGCTCGTAGTGGTGCCAGAGAGAAAATTCTAGACTCGAGTAGTAGGATAGCCTTCTTATTTCTTTGTTCATTAAAAATATATATATCTATATTGTAACGGCCCTCACTTCAAAAAATATCTTCAATTTGTAAAAGTACAGATATAATAAACTATCCAAGCAGTCACTATAATCAACCAATCAGTAAAAGAGGAGAGGAGAAATTATTTTATCAAGAATTCGCAGGAAAATACAACTGGGTGTGTATCATATGTGGTCCTGAACTTCATAGCAACTGAGCAACAGAAGGAAACATTATTCCTACTATTTAGCAGAGCCTGGAGTTCTGTGAAGCACTGGATATAAGTCTGTTCATAGAAAAGGCTTTACATAGACAATGTAAATGAGAGCACACTTCACAACTAAAGCATACAGGTATCCCTCATATGACTGCATTTCATAGATATGGCCTTGGTGAAATCCAAAACAAACTGGAAAGAGAAGACTGTGGCGTGGACCACAGTGATATGGCTTCCTGGAATGGGTGCCAGCAGAGACAAGCTTATAGGAGAGAGGGCAAGGAGAGCCGAGGCGGTTGGGGGTGGTTCCCACTTCACACAGGCGTACATTTCTATGTGAACCGGGATGCATCTCCCTCCCTATTTAAAGCCCTTCAATGATAACCCATTGCATTCATGACAAAACCTGAAATTCTCATCATGGCCTTCGAGGCCATACATGATTCAGCCTCTGCCCATTTACAGTTACATTTCCCTTGGATCTCTTTGCTCTCACCATGATGGATCTCTTCCACTTCTGCAAATGCAAGAGCTCTTCCTACACAGTATTTCTTCAGGGGCTGCTCCTGCTTGAAATGCTCTCTCCTTGACCTTTTTGTCTGGCTAATTCTTGTTCATTTATAAGATTTTGGCTTATGTATTCCTGCTACAAAGAAGATCACACTGGCCACTGCCTTGCCTCATTTATAGTAAATAACACCTGCTGTTGCTGCTGCTAAGTCGCTTCAGTCATGTCTGACTCTGTAAGACCCCATAGACGGCAGCCCACCAGGCTCCCCTGTCCCTGGGATTCTCCAGGCAAGAACACTGGAGTGGGTTGCCATTTCCTTCTCCAATGCATGAAAGTGAAAA